>NC_042971.1:7170457-7382957 GCF_901001165.1 Salmo trutta | reverse complement strand
AAAGAACAACTTGGAGATGCAAATGAGAGCAACAAACAGCTAAAGGATATCCAGGAAAGCATAGCTAAAATACTCTCAATGCTACAACACCAAAATACACAAACTGTAGCAATCTGTTGTTAAAAGGGTGGATTTGTTAGAAAGGAAAGTGGAATCTGTCAGATGTGCAGGGTGGGTGCGTGGACAAACAAGACAACAAAATTGGCATCACAATACCCCATAATCACATCACAATACCCCATAATCACATCACAATACCCCATCTGGAAACAAAGGTGCAAACTTTAGAAGATGAGCTGGATCAGCTAGAAAACAGATTGAGACAAAACATGAGAATATTGTCCCTACCGGAAAATGAGGTAAAAAAAAGAGACCTTTCCAGTTCCTTTATCAAGCTGATATTGGAGGAGCTTGGCGTGGCTGTATCACCGGAGGATCTGGAGCAATGTAGATAACAATAGTCAAAGATGCCCAATGCCACTGAACCGGCGTTAAGCAGAAAAACACTAAATACCCTTAAGATGTGGAATTATCAGAACAAAGTCAACATTCTGAGAGCGGGGGGGGGGGGGGATCCGTTCAACTGTTTTGAGATCTTTGATTCTAACCGCCGTGTCTTTGTGAGACGCAGAGTATGTGAACGGATGATCTCCGCGTGTGCGGTTCCCACCGTGAAACATGGAGGAGATGTGATGGTGTGGGGGTGCTTTGCTGGTGACACTGTCTGTGATTTATTTAGATTTCGAGGCACACTTAACCAGCATGGCTACCACAACATTCTGCAGCGACACGCCATATCACCTGGTTTGTGCTTAGTGGGACTATCATTTGTTTTTCAACAGGACAATGACCCAAAACACACCTCCAGGCTGTGTAACGGCTATTTGACCATGGAGAGTGATGGAGTGCTGCATCAGTTGACCTGGCCTCCACAACCACCCGACCTCAACCCAATTGAGATGGTTTGTGATGAGTTGGACCACAGAGTGTAGGAAAAGCAGCTAACAAGTGCTCAGCAAATGTGAGAACTTCTTCAAGACTGTTGGAAAATCATTCCAGGTGAAGCTGGTTGAGAGAATGCCAAGAGTGTGCAAAGCTGTCATCAAGGCAAAGAGTGGCTACTTTGAAGAACCTAAAATATATTTTGATTTGTTTAACACTTTTTTGGTTACTACATGATTCCATATGTGTTATTTCATAGTTTTGATGTCTTCACTATTATTCTACAATTTAGAAAATAGTCAAATTAAAGAAAAACCCTTGAATGACTAGTTGTGTCCAAACTTTTGACTGGTACTGTATAGTTAAATGCACTAAAGAGGAACAATGGGTACAGATTGAAGATGCACTCGCTCATCCACAGAATAATTGTACGTATCTATTTTCAAAGGATAAAATATAGAACATTAACAGCTTCATACTTAAGAACACTAGAACAATGTGGAAGAACACTAGAACAATGTGGAAGAACACTAGAACAATGTGGAAGAATACTAGAACAATGTGGAAGAACACTAGAACAATGTGGAAGAATACTAGAACAATGTGGAAGAAAATTGAACGTTTCAACAAGAATCAATATGAATTCCTAAAAACACAACGTTCTGGAACAATCCATCTATAGCTTTCAGGATTCACCCATAAATTGGTCCACAAGGAAAACTAAAGGCATAGAAACCGTAAATGACTTGGCAACAGGAAATACATTTATTTCGGTGACAGAGCTATAGAGCAACTTTGGACTACAGTAGATACACTACATGACCAAAAATATGTGGACACCTGCTTGTCGAACAACTTATTCCAAAATCATGGTCATTAAAATGGAGTTGGTCCCCCCTTTGCTGGTATAACAGCCTCCACTCTTCTGGGAAGGCTTTCCACTAAATGTTGGAACATTGCTGTGCTTCCATTCAGCCACAAGAGCATTAGTGAGGTCGGGCACTGATGTTGGGCGATTAGGCCTGGCTCGCAGTTGGCGTACCAATCCATCCCAAAGGTGTTCGATGGGGTTGAGGTCGGGGCTCTGTGCAGGCCAGTCAAGTTCTTCTACACCGATCTCAACAAACCATTTCTTTATGGACCTCGCTTTGTGCACAGGGGCATTGTCATGCTGAAACAGGAAAGGGTCTTCCCCAAAT
This sequence comes from Salmo trutta, assembly GCF_901001165.1. Taxonomy (NCBI): domain Eukaryota; kingdom Metazoa; phylum Chordata; class Actinopteri; order Salmoniformes; family Salmonidae; genus Salmo; species Salmo trutta. The sequence continues at coordinate 7,380,816 of NC_042971.1, read as the reverse complement.
TGTTGCCACAAAGTTGGAAGCACAGAATCGTCTAGAATGTCATTGTATGCTGTAGCGTTTACACCACTCCAGCTGACGCTTGGCATTGCGCATGGTGATCTTAGGCTTGTATGTGGCTGCCATGGTAACCCATTTCATTTAGATCCTGACAAACAGTTATTGTGATGACGTTGCTTCCAGAGGCAGTTTGGAACTCGGTAGCGAGTGTTGAAACCGAGGACAGACGATTTGTACTCGTTACGCGCTTCAGCACATGGCGGTCCCGTTCTATGAGCTTGTGTGGCCCACCACTGAGCGGTTGTTGCTCCTAGATGTTACCACTTCACAATAACAGCACTTACAGTTGATTGGGGAAGCTCTAGCAAGGCAGAAATTCAACAAACTGACTTATTGGAATGGTGGCATCCTATGACGGTGCCACATTGAAAGTCACTGAGCGCTTCAGTAAAGCCATTCTACTGCCAATGTTTGTCTATGGAGATTACATGGCTGTGTGCTCGATTTTATACACCTGTCGGCAACAGGTGTGGCTGAAATAGCCGAATCCACTAATTTGAAGGGGTGTCCACATACTTTTGTATAGATAGTGTTTGTCATGACTGTAAACAAGTTGCTTTAACAATTCAACATTTGCTAAACAGCACCATGTTAGACTACTGCAGCCTCACTCTAGCAACGATATCAAAGTCCTTTTTGACAACGCCAAAATTAAAAGTGTGGGTCAAACGGTTTTCTTGGAATGATTTGTCGCCATGTCTCGACTATCTGTGCATGAGAGTCCATCCAACTCAGTTTCCCTACCAGAAAAAATATGTGATTCCGTAAAGTCAATTTGCGCACGCGATTTCAGGAAGAAACTGAAGAGCAAATGGACTGACCGTGTTTTGCGACTGTCTGCTCACTTGACCGCAGTTAATATTGGCCTAGGAATTGTCCTCCAGTTTAATACAATGTAATTGCAGTATTGAATGAGGGCTAGTCCATTCTGTGAGACATCTAAGTTGTGATTTTGCTGTAAATCCATTGTTAAAGTTTTGTTGTTGGCCAGCTTGTTGATGGTATTCACATCTTACAGTGGAGCTTTATCAATTCCTACATTAAAAAACGGCATTTAAGCTCAGAACTTCAGTAGAATGCCGTTTTAAAACCACGCATCAGTTCAACAACTATTTTCAAGACAGGACTTACTGGTGTTCAGATCTTCTGTCTCCTCCTCCTCTTCTTCCTCCTTCAATATGACAGTTCTCTCTCCTTCCTTCACTCCAAAAAAAGCATCATCTTTCTTTTCTTCTTTCAATGTAACAGCCTCACCCTCAACTTCTTTTTGTACTGTGATATCCTCCTCTTCATCTTTCAGGACCACGTTCAGCCACAGACTCTCTTCCTCCTCCTCTTTCACTAGAGTGTCTTTCTCCGTCCAGCAGACCTCCTCTTCTTTAACAGGAGAGTAACTTAGTGAACTCATGGTCGGGAATGTTGGCCAGCTAACCTAGCTAGTTAGCGACTAGCCTAGTGATAGGCTAATTTATCAAGCCAGCTACCGTTACCTGACTAAACGGAAATATGACATTAAATGGAGAAAATAGTTATAAGACAGAATTATGTTTAAAATACAGTGACAAATATACACCGAAGAAGTCTGAACAGCTTGAATGATTCGGCTAGGAAGCTACCGAGGTGGCTGACTAGATGTTGTTGAAGAAGTGTTCCGTCCACTAGATTATACGTCACGCTGAAAGCATCGCCTGAAAGACACACATCTCCGTCTGTTGACTGGAGGGAAACGCAGATAAATGTTGATTTTATTTCCAGACAAAAAGTGCATTTTTACATTTATTTCATTAAATAATAATATAATAGTCAGACAACTGCAGATTTGTAATAAGTAATAATAACCTACTTCCACATTCTACCAACCCAACAGATGTTTCTACTACAGTGAATATTAACCAATGAGGTGGGTCTTTACACATTCTACCAACACAACAGATGGTAATACTACAGTGAATATTAACCAATGAGGTGGGTCTTTCCACATTCTACCAACCCAACAGATGTTTCTACTACAGTGAATATTAACCAATGAGGTGGGTCTTTCCACATTCTACCAACACAACAGATGGTAATACTACAGTGAATATTAACCAATGAGGTGGGTCTTTACACATTCTACCAACCCAACAGATGTTTCTACTACAGTGAATATTAACCAATGAGGTGGGTCTTTCCACATTCTACCAACACAACAGATGGTAATACTACAGTGAATATTAACCAATGAGGTGGGTCTTTCCACATTCTACCAACACAACAGATGTTTCTACTACAGTGAATATTAACCAATGAGGTGGGTCTTTCCACATTCTACCAACCTAACAGATGTTTCTACTACAGTGAATATTAACCAATGAGGTGGGTCTTTACACATTCTACCAACCTAACAGATGTTTCTACTACAGTGAATATTAACCAATGAGGTGGGTCTTTACACATTCTACCAACCTAACAGATGTTTCTACTACAGTGAATATTAACCAATGAGGTGGGTCTTTACACATTCTACCAACCCAACAGATGTTTCTACTACAGTGAATATTAACCAATGAGGTGGGTCTTTACACATTCTACCAACCCAACAGATGTTTCTACTACAGTGAATATTAACCAATGAGGTGAGTCTTTACACATTCTACCAACCCAACAGATGGTAATACTACAGTGAATATTAACCAATGAGGTGGGTCTTTACACATTCTACCAACCTAACAGATGTTTCTACTACAGTGAATATTAACCAATGAGGTGGGTCTTTCCACATTCTACCAACACAACAGATGTTAATACTACAGTGAATATTAACCAATGAGGTGGGTCTTTCCACATTCTACCAACACAACAGATGGTAATACTACAGTGAATATTAACCAATGAGGTGGTCTTTCCACATTCTACCAACACAACAGATGTTAATACTACAGTGAATATTAACCAATGAGGTGGGTCTTTCCACATTCTACCAACACAACAGATGTTTCCACTACAGTTAATATTAACCAATGAGGTGGGTCTTTCCACATTCTACCAACACAACAGATGGTAATACTATGAAGCAACGCTTTCAGGTTAATAAAAGTTTAATTCCCAAATAGCCTCTACAGGTTTGGTCATTATCAGGTATTGGAGCATTGAAAGATGATGCACAACAACGGTTTCTTCCAGGAAACCACGACTCCAATAACCACCACAGTCAAAATAACTGTAAAGTACTTCACTATCGAAACAACTACCGCTATAATCAACCTGTTCGCAATACATGGGTATTGGGATCTGACCTCATTGATCTGTCAGTAAGCTATATCTACATGGGTATTGGGATCTGACCTCATTGATCTGTCAGTAAGCTATGTCTACATGGGTATTGGGATCCAACCTCATTGATCTGTCAGTATGCTATGTTTACATGGGTATTGGGATCTGACCTCATTGATCTGTCAGTAAGCTATGTTTACATGGGTATTGGGATCTGACCTCATTGATCTGTCAGTAATATATGTCTACATGGGTATTGGGATCTGACCTCATTGAGCTGTCAGTAAGCTATGTTTACATGGGTATTGGGATCCGACCTCATTGATCTGTCAGTAAGCTATGTTTACATGGGTTTTGGGATCTGACCTCATTGATCTGTCAGTAAGCTATGTCTACATGGGTATTGGGATCTGACCTCATTGATCTGTCAGTAAGCTATGTTTACATGGGTATTGGGATCTGACCTCATTGATCTGTCAGTAAGCTATGTCTACATGGGTATTGGGATCTAACCTCATTGATCTGTCAGTAAACTATGTCTACATGGGTATTGGGATCTGACCTCATTGATCTGTCAGTAAGCTATGTCTACATGGGTATTGGGATCTGACCTCATTGATCTGTCAGTAAGCTATGTCTACATGGGTATTGGGATCTAACCTCATTGATCTGTCAGTAAGCTATGTCTACATGGGTATTGGGATCTGACCTCATTGATCTGTCAGTAAGCTATGTTTACATGGGTATTGGGATCTGACCTCCTTGATCTCAGCTATAGTATAATCCAGCAAAGCAGTCCTACCAGCTAGCATTGTAATGAACCTTGTCTGATAGCCAATCAACCGTGTCCTAATTAACTACAATGACCATAATACATAATGCCTACTTGTCTTGTCTGTTTATTTTAAACTTGCTATGTAAATGAGACAGAAGAATGTATGATGGTCAATGCTATCTGGAATCCTTGGGACATCTCTACCCTAAACCCTAACCTTAACCCCTACCTTAACCATTTTAAATGTCAACTTCAATGGGCTAGGGACGTCCCAAGGATGTATCTCTACCTGAAAATACATTATCTAAGTTATTGATAGTTGGTATTCAGCAGTCATAAAGCCTTATTTACTTTAATGAACTACTAAAAAAGTGATTTTGTCAGACAGTATAGACAGCAGCTCTACACTTTATTGACTGACTGATCCATTCATCCTTCCATCCCTCCTCAGCCTTCCTCTCCTCTGAAGACCCAGTGAGGGTGGAGCTCAGTCAGAGAGCTGTTGAGGGACTGGTTAGGAAGAACACTTCTACAGCCAGAGAGGTGAGAGGTCTCACATGGTTTAGATGGTAAATATTTATGTCCCCTTAGCGGTTCATCACGTCAGCTAAAGGGAATATGTTCCATCTATGTTTATTTACATTAGTGCAAATTGTCCACTGATATTGGTGTAATTTCTCACCCCTTCTGGCTGTATGAAAGTTAATTTCCCCTCAGACACACACATTTGTTCTTTGATATTATGAAGGTCATTTGTGTCAAATGTACCTTTCCCCACTCATTCACCCCATCTCTTTACATTGCTGATGCATATTTGGTGGCCTGGCTGCATCCAGACGATGTCAAAGGCCCATCCTGGTAGATCTGAACCTAATGCAGCTTGGAGTGATCAGATGACAGAAGTCACATTTAGGTGCCAGGTGTAACTGAGGCCATAGATGCTCCATATCCATTACTTTGAGTGTTATATATAATATGACTAAATGTGTTTCTGTGTTGCAGGGACAGTCAATAAATGGAACAGCAAGGCCACAGAACATGACATAAGCAGAGCTGTGGGAGACCACCTCAAGCCCCTGGTAGAGCCGGGGGTGGTGTTTACCACTCCACCACGCCTTCAGCATGCTGGAAAAGTAGGATTGATACAGTTTTTCATACTAAGGTGGACCAAGAGTCTGTTGATTGGCCAGTCATTGGGTTAATTTGTTGAAATCAAAACAAGCTTTATTTATACAGCACATGTCAGACATGGATGCAACACAATGGCTTCACAGGAAAAAACTATGAAAATAATCAGAAATATTTAGTACACAAATATGAGGATAAAAAACAATAAGAACAACTGAAAGACTAATGAGCATTGTAAGGAAATGCCATTGATTAAAATATCAACAATATGATGCAATATCCAACCCAAAATATAACTTGTTTTTTAGGAGGGGCTCTGAAAGACACTATGGGGGTGTCCACTGAAAGTTGACTAGTAACAACAACTGGGACCTAAAAGACACCCACCATGAGACCCACTAAATCTGCCCAAGAAGAGGCAAACAAAAGAAAAACCCACACCAAACTTAAAGACAGGAAGCACACCAAAAAGGTGGAGCAACTAAAGGTGTTGACTCTCCACATGTATCAAGACAACTGGAGCACTGGGCCAGACACTCTTAAATAGAACCTGGACCAGCTCAGGTGAAACACCTTCCCACTAACGAGATGGACAAGCCAGCACAGGTGTAACACATACTGACTAACGAGGTGACACCAATCAGTGCGTCCTACGTGCTAACGAGCTAGACGTGCTAACGAGCTAGACGTGCTAACGGGCTAGACGCGCTAACGAGCTAGACGTGCTAAAGTCCAACCTCAAAACATAAATGGAAAAACCAAAGCCTCTAACACCTTCCCCCTTAAGACAAACATATCCTATATTTTTGTTGGACAAGTTTGCTCACCACCAACAGAAAACAACTTCCATTTCACATTTTAATCAACTACAATGCTTCACCTTCTACAATATAATCACTGGCTATCAACAATTAAAAACAAGAAAAAAACACGTATTTCTAAATAATAATAATATACAATAGTATTATTTTTCTCCTTTTTCTTTCTATAGAATCCTAAAACTCACTAGCTTCTAGAACTCTCGTCCCCTTGGAACGAGCACAAACAAAATTCATCTCCAATACAGAAAAACATGCAGTCAAAATAAATAAAGATCCATGGCAACGCACTGGCTAAACACAAAACACAAATCTTATATCGATTTGGGGGGAAACCAGGTTGAATCTGCTCTTCAAACTAACACAACAAAACAAAAAACACATGGAAATGGAGATATATTTTACCTCACTGGTTAGAGGACAACCTACGGAAGTCAGTCAGCTACATTTCGGAGTGATGCATTTAAATTTAGGGGTCGCTAAACAAAGGAACGCAACACTTATGTCATAACTCTTCGATATCATGCTAAAATCATTTGTGCGAGAGGAGGGAGATGAGGTTGCACGTCCTGTTAAAACTAACAGCTCAAAAACCACACGGAATCTGGGAATAATGTGTACATCACTGGTTAGAGGACAATTTATAGAAAACAGCTAGATACATTTTGATTCAAGTGCGTCACCAACGTGTGTAACACAACTCTTTTTTGTTAAATCTCATAAATAGTACTCTTTCAATTCAGAGCTTGTATTTTTCCATGAGGCTGATATCCATTTCATGCTGAAATCAATAGAATTGGGGGCAAACGTTTAGGGTTCTACATTGTGACACTATTAAAATATTCCTACTACAATGTTAAAACATTCTACATTGTGACATATCATTGATATCATGTAACAACCCCTTCATGTATTTTCTGGTGTTTGATCAGATGTCTTATCGGAGAATGTTCACAGCTATAAGGCTATAAGGTTTCTCTCCTGTGTGTGTTCTCTGGTGTGATACCAGATGGTCAGATCGACCAAAACTCATCCCACATTGAACACAGCTATAAGGTTTCTCTCCTGTGTGTGTTCTCTGGTCTGATATCAGGTTGCTTAGCTGAGTAAAACTGTTCCCACATTGATCACAGCTATAAGGTTTCTCTCCTGTGTGTATTCTCTGGTGTGATATCAGGTTGCTTGACATAGTAAAACTCTTCCCACATTGACCACAGCTATAAGGTTTCTCTCCTGTGTGTATTCTTTGGTGTAGAGTCAGAGAGCCAGATGCAGCAAAACTCTTCCCACAGTGACCACAGCTATAAGGTTTCTCTCCTGTGTGTATTCTCTGGTGTTGAGTCAGAGAGCTAGATGTAGTAAAACTCTTCCCACATTGATCACAGCTATAAGATTTATCTCCTGTGTGTGTTCTCTGGTGTGATATCAGGCTGCCTGACTGAGTAAAACTCCTCCCACATTGACCACAGCTATAAGGTTTCTCTCCTGTGTGCGTTCTCTGGTGCATTGTCAGATAGCTAGATTGACTAAAACTCTTCCCACATTGACCACAGATATAAGGTTTCTCTCCTGTGTGCGTTCTCTGATGAATTTTAATGCCTGCTGGGGAGGTGAATCTCTTCCCACAGTCAGAGCAGCAGTGAGTTCTCTTCACTGTGGATCTCTGCAGGTGTTTATTGAGGTGTTCTGATCTGGAGAGACTCTCCTCTGCCTCTTCAGCATCACGAGGTTGTTGAGGCTCCCCAGAGGATCCACGATAGGTAAGTATCTCTCCTGTGTGAACAACAAAGTCAGACAGATGATTAAAGGCCCACAACAGCGGTAATCCACTGTAAAAGGTGATGCCAACAGCGTAGCCATGATCTTGTACAACAATTGACGTCTGTAATGAATGTTAAAATTATTTGACAATTGTCTTAAAATGACTTCTTTTCACATTAGTAGTAACATCGATGATTGTAGGCTATAAATAAGATATTCATGTTGTTGAAATCCTAAGCAGTGTGCCAGACGACTTTTGGTCTCCAATATAGGCCCCTTTCTGTGTTTGCTAAAATTGCGGCACGAGGGCAATTTGATTGCAGAAACTCCTCCCTGCTAATGAGGAAACCGAAAGTTATGGATGTACTATATCTGCCTGGAGCAAAAATGGTGAGCAAAGATTTTAGTTTTTCACAATGTATTCTGAATGTGAATGGGGATACTCAGGGGAGTAACCTCCATTTCCAGGTTGGTTATGAGTGCATTTCACACTACTTTGGATTATAATTGTAAGGCTCATTTGAATGTCCTGCTTAATATAATGTTTGCTACATTATTATGAATTATGTGTAATTATTGAAGAACCGTGTTAATGACAGTATCCATTTGGGTGTTGTCAATAAAGTTAAGTTTACAGATGGGCTGTGTACAGCTGCAGCGATCGGTAAGCTGCTCAGATAGCTGATGCTTAAAGTTAGTGAGGGAGATAAGTCTCAAACTTGATTTTTGCAATTCGTTCCAGTGATTGGCAGCAGAGAACTGGAAGGAAATGCAGCCAAAGTAGGTATTGGCTTTGGGGATGACCAGTGAGATATACCTCCTGGAGCGCGTGCTATGGGTGGGTGTTGCTATGGTGACCAGTGAGTGAAGGCGGCCTAGCAAAGACTTATAGATGACCTGGAGCCAGTGGGTTTGGCGACGAATATGTAGCGAGGGCCAGCCGATGAGAGCATACAGGTCACAGTGGTGGGTGGTATATGGGGCTTTGGTGACAAAACGGATGGAACTGTGATAGACTGCATCCAGTTTGCTGAGTCGAGTGTTGGAGGCTATTTTGAAAATGACATCGCCGAAGTCAAGGATCGGTAGGATAGTCAGTTTTACGAGAGTATGTTTGGCAGCGTGAGTGAAAGAGGCTTTGTTTGCGAAATAGGAAGCCGATTCTAGATTTAATTTTGGATTGGAGATGCTTAATATTAGTCTGGAAGGAGAGTTTGCAGTCTAGCCAGACACCTAGGTATTTTTTGTTGTCCACATATTCTAAGTCAGAAACGTCCAGAGAAGCGATGCTGGACGGGCGGGTAGTGATCGGTTGAAGAGCATACATTTAGTTTTACTAGCGTTTAACCTGTTAGGGTATAGGGGGCAGTATTTTCACAGCTGGATAAAAAAATGTACCCGATTTAATCTGGTTACTAATCCTACCCAGTAACTACAATATGTATATACTTATTATATATGGATAGAAAACACCCTAAAGTTTCTAAAACTGTTTGAATGGTGTCTGTGTATAACAGAACTCATTTGGCAGGCAAAACCCTGAGACAGATTCTGACAGGAAGTGGATACCTGATGTGTTGAATTGACTTTAAGCCTATACCATTGAAAAACAAAGGGGCTGAGGAATATTTTGGCACTTCCTATTGCTTCCACAAGATGTCCCCAGCCTTTACAAAGTGTTTTGAGTCTTCTACTCTGAGATCTGACTGAAGAAGAGCCTTGGAACGGTGATGGCCCATTAGACACCTTGCGCACGAGTTGATGGTGGGTACTCTCATTCCGAAACGTTTTAAAAGAGAACCCAATGGTCCGCCTTGAATTTTATTCATGTTCTGGATAAAAAAGGCCCTAATGATTTATGCGATACAACGTTTGACATGTTTGAACGAACGTAAATACATTTTTTCCGTTCGTTCGTGAAGTGAAGTCCGGCTGGCTTAGATCATGTGCTAACAACACGGAGGTTTTTGGACATAAATGATGAGCTTTTTTGAACAAAACTACATTCGTTATGGACCTGGGATTCTTTGGAAGTGACATCTGATGAAGAGAATCAAAGGTAATGGATTATTTACATAGTATTTTCGATTTTAGATCTCTCCAACATGGCGGTTAGTCTGTATCGCAATGTGAATTTTTCTGGGCGCAGTGCTCAGATTATTGCAAAGTGTGATTTCCCAGTAAGGTTAATTTTAAATCTGGCAAGTCCATTGCGTTCAAGAGATGTAAATCTATAATTCTTTGAATGACAATATAATATTTTACCAATGTTTTCTAATATTAATTAATTATTTTGTTGTGATGACTTGACTGCCGGTATTGGAGGGAAACGATTTCCAGAACATCAACGCCATAGTAAAACACTGTTTTTAGATATAAATATGAACTTGATAGAACTAAAAATGCATGCATTGTCTAACATAATGTCCTAGGAGTGTCATCTGATGGAGATTGTCAAAGGTTAGTGCATAATTTTAGCTGATTTTATGGTTTTGGTGACGCCTCTCTTTGAATTGACAATACAATACACACAGCTATTGTCAATGTACTCTCCTAACATAACCTAACTTTATGCTTTCGCCGTAAAACCTTTTTGAAATCGGAAAACGTGGTTAGATTAAGGAGATGTTTATCTTTCAAAGGGTGCCAGATAGTTGTATGTTTGAAAAACTTGAATTTTGACATTTATTTGGTTTCAAATTTGCCGCTCTTGAAATGCACCTGCTGTTGATAGGGTGCGCCACGGGTGGCACGCTAACGTCCCACATAGCCCAAAGAAGTTAAGAGCAGTTGGAGGCCACGGGTGGAGTGTTGTATGGCATTGAAGCTCGTTTGGAGGATTGTTAACAGTGTCCAAAGGGCCAGATGTATACAGAATGGTGTCATCTGCGTAGAGGTGGATCAAGGAATCACACGCAGCAAGAGCAACATCGTTGGTATATATAGAGAAAAGAGTCGGTCCGAGAATTGAACCCTGTGGTACCTCCATAGAGACTGCCAGAGGTCCGGACAACAGGCCCTTCGATTTGACACACTGAACTCTGAGAAGTAGTTGGTGAACCAGGCGAGTCAGTCATTTGAGAAACCAAGGCTATTGAGTCTGCCAATAAGAATACGGTGATTGACAAAGTCGAAAGCCTTGGCCAGGTTGATGAAGACAGCAGCACAGTACTGTCTTTTATCGATGGCGGTTATGATATCGTTTAGTACCTTGAGCGTGGCTGAGGTGCACCTGTGACCACCTCGGAAAGTGGATTGCACAGCAGAGAAGGTACGGTGGGATTCAAAATGGTCAGTGATCTGTTTGTTAACTTGACTTCCGAAGACTTTAGAACGGCAGGGCAGGATGGATATAGGTCTGTAATAGTTTGGGTCTAGAGTGTCAGCCCCTTTGAAGAGGGGGATGACCGCGGAAGCGTTCCAATCTTTAGGAATCTTGGACGATACTAAAGAGAGGTTGAACAGACTAGTAATGGGGTTGCCACAATGGCGGCGGATAATTTTAGAAAGAGAGGGTCCAGATTGTCTAGCCCAGCTGATTTGTACGGGTCCAGGTTTTGCAACTCTTTCAGAACATCAGCTATCTGGATTTGGGTGAAGGAGAAGATGGGGAGGCTTGGGGAAGTAGCTGCGGGGAGCTGTTGGCCGGGGTTGGGGTAGCCAGGAGGAAAGCATGGCCAGCCGTAGAGAATTGCTTCTTGAAATTCTCGATTATCGTGGAGTTATTGGTGGTGACAGTGTTTCCTAGCCTCAGTGCAGTGGGCAGCTGGGAAGAGGTGCTCTTATTCTCCATGGACTTTACAGTGTCCCAAAACTTTTTGGAGTTAGAGCTACAGGATGCAAATTTCTGTTTGAAAAAGCTAGCCTTTGCTTTCCTAACTGACTGTGTGTATTGGTTCCTGACTCTCTGAAAGTTGCATATCGCGGAAACTATTCTATGTTTTTGTGCTGGTCGAGGGCAGTCAGGTCTGGAGTGAACCAAGGGCTATATCTGTTCTTAGTTCTACATTTTTTGAAAGGGGCATGCTTATCTGAGGTGGTGAGGAAATTACAATTAAAGAACAACCAGGCATCCCCTACTGACGGGATGAGGTCATTATCCTTCCAGGATACCCGGGCCAGGTCGATTAGAAAGGCCTGCTTGCAGAAGTGTTTTAGGGAGCGTTTGACAGTGATGAGGGGTGGTCGTTTGACCGCAAACCCATAACGGATGCAGGTAATGAGACAGTAATCGCTGAGATCCTGATTGAAAACAGCAGAGGTATTTGGAGGGCAAGTTGGTCAGGATAATATCTATGAGGGTGCCCATGTTTACAGATTTAGGGTTGTACCTGGTGGGTTCCTTGATAATTTGTGTGAGATTGAGGGCATCTAGTTTGGATTGTAGGACAGCCGGGGTGTTAACCTCACTAGGGTAGGGGGCACTATTTTCACCTCTGGATGAAAAGCGTGCCAAAGTAAGTTTAGATTTGGATAGAAAACACTCTACAGTTTCCAAAACTGTTAAAATAATGTCTGTGAGTATAACAGAACTGATATGACAGGCGAAAACCTGAGTAAAATCCATCCAGGAAGTGGGATTTTGTTGTTGTTGTAGTGTTCCATTGACTGCCTATACAGATTCCATTGACTTAGGTCTCAAATTGCACTTCCTATGGCTTCCACTAGATGTCAACAGTCTTTAGAAATGGTTTCAGGCTTGTATTCTGAAAAATGAGAGTGTAAGACCACTCTGAATGAGTGGACCATTCAGTGTCCCAGAGATTTTTCATGCGCGAGATCGAGAGCGCGCCTTTCTTGTTTACCTTTTATACTGAAGACGTTATTGTCCGGTTGAAATGTTATCTATTATTTAGGCTAAAAACAACCTGAGGATTGATTATCAACATCGTTTGACATGTTTCTACGAACTTTACTGATACTTTTCTGATTTTTCGTCTGGCTGTTGTGATTGCCTTTGAGCCTGTGGATTACTGAACAAAACGCATGATAAAAACTGAGGTTTTTGGATATAAAGAGAGACTTTACCGAACACAACGAACATTTATTGAGTAAATGGGAGTCTTGCGAGTGCAACGATATGAAGATCATCAAAAGTAAGTGATTCATTTTATCGCTATTTCTGACTTGTGTAACTCTACTTGGCTGGTAACTGTTTGTAATGATTTGTCTGCTGGGCGCTGTTCTCAGATAATCGCATGGTATGCTTTCACGGTAAAGCCTTTTTGAAATCTGACACCGTGGTTTGATTACCAACGTTTCGACAGCTAAGCTGTCTTCATCAGGGTATCATCACAAACACTGGGAGATGAGTCATTTATATAGTGTCAAGAGACACACAGGTGTTTGTAATCATGGCCAAGTATGGCCTAATATCATTGGTTAACTGAAATATTTAAAAAATGGTATACAAGAAACATACAAAAAGACAAACAAATGGATAACATGATCATAGCATTTGTAGTCTAAAAAGTATCTAACAAACAATTACAATGGCAAAATCACAATAATCACAAGAATGGCTTCAGATCAAAGTCTATGTTGAGACCGAAGGGAGCAAGTGTCTTTAAATTAAAGATCCAGGCAGCCTCTCGTTTTAACAATAAATTATCAAGGTCACCCCCTCTCCTCGGGAGGGTGACATGTTCGATGCCAATATAACGCAGAGACGAAATCGAATGGCCTGCCTCCAAAAAGTGGGCCGCAACTGGGTAAGTCAGGTTTTTGCACCTAATGGTGCTACGGTGCTCTGAGATACGTACTTTTAATTCACGCTTTGTTTTACCCACATAATTTTTACCACAGGGACAAGTTATAAGGTAAATAACTGCCTTAGTGGAACACGTAATAACACCTTTAATTGGGATAGATTTCCCTGTTTGGGGGTGTTTGAAGGAGCTACATTTGTAAGTGCCATTGCATTGAGCACAGCCATTACACTTGTAATTTCCATCCAGTATGGGCACAAATAGGCGTTGTTCAGGAATATCTTGGGGTGGTAAATCAGAGTGTACCAATTGGTCTCTGAGATTTCTGCCCCGCGAGAATACGACCAGGGGAAGATCAGAAAACACATTACCAAGACTATCATCATATTTTAGAATGTGCCAATGTTTGTGAACGATTCCTTTAATTTGTTCAGAGCACTTTGAATAGCGGGTAGTAAGAACGCATGAATGCGTCTTTTTGCGAGACTGACCTTGAAAAAGGTCATGTCTCGTTTTGTTTTGAATTTTCTCAATGGCAATATTAATCTGATCATTGTTGTACCCCCTCTCCTTGAACTTATCCTGAGTCTCAGCCATATTTCTGTCGAAATCTGATTGTTTAATGCAAATTCTTTTGATTCGACAGAATTGGCTGTAGGGCAAACTATTTTTCAAGGGAAGTGGGTGACAACTATCAGCCCTCAACAAACTGTTACGATCAGTAGGTTTCCTGTAAAGATCAGTGTATAAAACATTATCTTCACACAAGATCAGAAGATCAAGAAAACTGATTTGACGTGTATCAGATTGCATAGTAAATCTCAAATGTTCAGAACAGGAGTTAAGAAAAGCATAAAACGACTGGAGCAGTTCTGCATCACCCCTCCATAGAACAAAAATATCGTCAATATACCGTTTCCAAATAATGATGTTAGGCAAGAAAACATTTTTGAGAGGGTTAAAAATGGATTGTTTCTCCATGTAACCCACATACAAATTAGCATAGTTAGGAGCCATGGGAGATCCCATAGCAGTACCCTTCGTCTGAATAAAGAAATCATTTAGAAACATGAAGTAGTTGTGTGTGAGTACTATTTCAGCCAACGTTACAATGCAGGCACTGGAAGGTAGCTCATTTGGGTCACGTTGCAGAAGAAAATGTTCCATGGCTTCAATACCGCCCTCATGCGGAATATTTGTGTATAACGACTCAACATCAAAAGTAACTAACAAGGTGTTCTCAGGCAGAGGATCAAGAGATTCAATGATAGAGATCATACTGCTGGTGTCCTTTTTTCCAATCCATTTTTAACCCTCTCAAAAATGTTTTCTTGCCTAACATCATTATTTGGAAACGGTATATTGACGATATTTTTGTTCTATGGAGGGGTGATGCAGAACTGCTCCAGTCGTTTTATGCTTTTCTTAACTCCTGTTCTGAACATTTGAGATTTACTATGCAATCTGATACACGTCAAATCAGTTTTCTTGATCTTCTGATCTTGTGTGAAGATAATGTTTTATACACTGATCTTTACAGGAAACCTACTGATCGTAACAGTTTGTTGAGGGCTGATAGTTGTCACCCACTTCCCTTGAAAAATAGTTTGCCCTACAGCCAATTCTGTCGAATCAAAAGAATTTGCATTAAACAATCAGATTTCGACAGAAATATGGCTGAGACTCAGGATAAGTTCAAGGAGAGGGGGTACAACAATGATCAGATTAATATTGCCATTGAGAAAATTCAAAACAAAACGAGACATGACCTTTTTCAAGGTCAGTCTCGCAAAAAGACGCATTCATGCGTTCTTACTACCCGCTATTCAAAGTGCTCTGAACAAATTAAAGGAATCGTTCACAAACATTGGCAAATTCTGAAATATGATGATAGTCTTGGTAATGTGTTTTCTGATCTTCCCCTGGTCGTATTCTCGCGGGGCAGAAATCTCAGAGACCAATTGGTACACTCTGATTTACCACCCCAAGATATTCCTGAACAACGCCTATTTGCGCCCATACTGGATGGAAATTACAAGTGTAATGGCTGTGCTCAATGCAATGGCACTTACAAATGTAGATCCTTCAAACACCCCCAAACAGGGAAATCTATCCCAATTAAAGGTGTTATTACGTGTTCCACTAAGGCAGTTATTTACCTTATAACTTGTCCCTGTGGTAAAAATTATGTGGGTAAAACAAAGCGTGAATTAAAAGTACGTATCTCAGAGCACCGTAGCACCATTAGGTGCAAAAACCTGACTTACCCAGTTGCGGCCCACTTTTTGGAGGCAGGCCATTCGATTTCGTCTCTGCGTTATATTGGCATCGAACATGTCACCCTCCCAAGGAGAGGGGGTGACCTTGATAATTTATTGTTAAAACAAGAGGCTGCCTGGCTCTTTAATTTAAAGACACTTGCTCCCTTCGGTCTCAACATAGACTTTGATCTGAAGCCATTCTTGTGATTATTGTGATTTTGCCATTGTTTGTTAGATACTTTTTAGACTACAAATGCTATGATCATGTTATCCATTTGTTTGTCTTTTTGTATGTTTCTTGTATACCATTTTTTAAATATTTCAGTTAACCAATGATATTAGGCCATACTTGGCCATGATTACAAACACCTGTGTGTCTCTTGACACTATATAAATGACTCATCTCCCAGTGTTTGTGATGATACCCTGATGAAGACAGCTTAGCTGTCGAAACGTTGGTTATTAAAATTTTTGCATCTGAGCTCTTAGAGTGTGCGGCTTTCCTTTATTTTCTAGTGTTCTGCTCTGCTAGCCAGCACCTCGCCTTTATAGGTGTGCGTTTCTTTTTTCTAGACCGTGGTTTGATTAACAAGAAGTTAATCTTTAAACCGATGTATAACACTTGTATGTTTTATGAATTCTTATAATGAGTATTTCTGTTTTTGAATTTGGCGCTCTGCAATTTCACTGGATGTTTGCCATGTGGGACGGTAGCGTCGCACACCCTCGAGAGAGGTTAAGCATATCCCAGTTTAGGTCACCTAACAGAACGAACTCTGAAGATAGATGGGGGCCAATCAATTCACATATGGTGTCCAGGGCACAGCTGGGAGCTGAGGGGGGGTCTATAACAGGCGGCAACAGTGAGAGACTTATTACTGGAGAGATTCATTTTTTTAAATATAAGCTCAAACTGTTTGGGCATAGACCTGGAAAGTATGATAGAACTTTGCAGGCCATCTCTGCAGTAGATTGCAACTCCTCTCATTTTGATGGAAAATGTTGTATTTGGGGATGGAAATTTCATAATTTTTGGTGACCTTCCAAAGCCAGGATTCAGACACGGCAAGGACATCAAGGTTGGCAGAGTGTGCTAAAGCAGTGAGTAAAACAAACTTAGGGAGGAGGCTTCTGATGTTAACATGCATGAAACCAAGGCTTTTACGGTTACAGAAGTCAACAAATGAGAGCGCCTCTGGACACACAGGGCCTGGGATAACCTCTACATCACCAGAGGAGTAGGATGAGGGTACGGCTAAAGGCTTTCAGAACCGGTCAGGTCACGTTGACGACTGGCTCCCTCCGGTCAGGTCACGTTGACGACTGGCTTCCTCCGGTCAGGTTATAGTGACGACTGGCTCCCTCCGGTCAGGTTATAGTGACGACTGGCTCCCTCCGGTCAGGTTATAGTGACGACTGGCTCCCTCCGGTCAGGTTATGTTGACAACTGGCTCCCTCCAGTCATTTGTGTGTTTTAATTATTTAATCAAATAGCATGCTTAAAGCATCAGACAAGTTCAGTACATATAGTTGATTGTATAAAAACACATGGGGCGATTGGTAGAAAGAACAGATGACTCTTGGTTGACCAAGATGTATTTTAGTTGGGGACAGCACTAGAACATGATTTTGGGGCTCCCGAGTGGCGCAGAGGACACTGCATCTCAGTGCTTGAGGCGTCACTACAGACACCCTGGTTCAAATCCAGGCTGTATAACAACTGGCCGTGATTTGGAGTCCCATAGGGCGGCGCACAATTGGCCCAGCGTTGTCCGGGGTAGGCAGTCATTGTAAATAAGAATTTGTTCTTAACTGACTTGCCTAGTTAAATAAAGGTTACATTTAAATACATTTAAAAAATAGAGTTTCCTGACAATCAATTTTTTACAAATCCGGCAAGGCACCAATTTTGAGAAGGGTTTAAAACAAAGGTTTCAAACCAATTCATGAATGTAATTGAATCTAGGTATGTCTTGCCTTTAATGTAATGGCATGAAAAACAATTGGCTGAATATTATACAATGACTTATCAACAGCTCTAATAATTTGCCTCCACAGGAAATCTACACTGGCAGTTATAGAATATACTATATATCCTAGAAACCTCGTTAAACTATCATTATGACGTCATGGATGAATTCTAGAATATATTATATAGCCTAGAAACCTGGTTAAACTATCATTATGACATCATGGATGAATTCTAGAATATACTATATAGCCTAGAAACCTGGTTAAACTATCATTATGACATCATGGATGAATTCTAGAATATACTATATAGCCTAGAAACCTGGTTAAACTATCATT
Organism: Salmo trutta; assembly: GCF_901001165.1. Classification (NCBI taxonomy): domain Eukaryota; kingdom Metazoa; phylum Chordata; class Actinopteri; order Salmoniformes; family Salmonidae; genus Salmo; species Salmo trutta. The sequence goes on along the minus strand of NC_042971.1, from coordinate 7,362,746 downwards.
ATGACATCATGGATGAATACATTTGAGTGGTTACACTCCTCCTTCCCCCATCGCTCAGCTGTTTACCAAACCAAGCCTCTGGGCAGCCATTTTGTTACTGTTGAATAAACCCACACAACCCAGCAATCTGCAGTTCATACAATAACAAAGCTGTCATTCCACCACTGTTTTGGTTATAAGATGATTATGGGGTTGGAGAAATGTAACTACTTTCAAATTCATAGACAGACCTATGCATGCAAGGACTGACCATCCATGATATCAACATTATAGTTTTAACCATGTTGAGGCTATAAAGTGTTGGTTTACATTTCTAAACATTGGAGTAAAAAAAAGCTTATTTGGGGTTCTGATGGGGTACAACAGTTGACCTAAGCTCATGAGGCATGTGTTATATTCTTCAACAATCAATGGCTATAAATTATTAATTTAAAAGTCACAATATGGATGTAGCTATTGCATATTTCCGCTTTAACACCATACATCAGTTCAACAACTGCAGAGTTTGTGCCTCTGTATTTAAGACAGTACTTACTAGTGTTAATCAGGGAACGGTTTCTCAAACCCATCATATTGCTAAGTTCACCGTTAGAACCATTGGACGCCTTAAGATGCGTTTGGGAAACCGGGCCCAGATATCCAGTTTCCTCCTCTTCTTCCTCCTCCTTTATCAATGTAACAGTCATCTCCCCCTCTTCCTCTTTCACTCCATAAACTGTATCCTCCTCTCCTTTTACTGTGACATCCTCCTCCTCTTTCACTCTGAACGCGTCTTTTTCTTCTTTCACAGTAACGGCCTCACCCTCTACTTCTTGTTTTACTGTAACATCCTCCTCCTCTTTCACTCTGAACGCGTCTTTTTCTTCTTTCACAGTAACGGCCTCACCCTCTACTTCTTGTTTTACTGTAACATCCTCCTCCTCTTTCACTCTGAACGCGTCTTTTTCTTCTTTCACAGTAACGGCCTCACCCTCTACTTCTTGTTTTACTGTAACATCCTCATCTTCTTTAGCAGGAGGAGAGTAGCTCAGTGACCGCATGGTTGGGAATGTTAGCTAGCTAGGCTAATGCTAACTCAACCAGCCCGCTAGCTGACTAATAACAACAACACCGTAAATATGAAATTAAATCTGATAACTAACTAGACGACAGAAGTGGGTTTAAAACACAGTGGCTAATATACACTAAAGCGTCTAAAGAGCTTTATTGGTTCGGCTATTTTGTCTAGCAAGCTACCGAGGTGGCTGACGAACTGTTGCAACTGTTGAAAGAAGCGTTCCGTCCACTAGATTATACGTCACATCAACATCATTACCTTAAATACCCACATCGCCATCTGCTGACTGGAGTGGGTAACACAGTTGAGTAAAATGTTTATTTTATTGTCAGACAAAAAGTTAAAGGGTAGGAATAAGGGACATCGCTGGTCCTAAAATATTCATTAGCCCCCCCCCCTAAATAAATCAATATCAATCAATATATTTTTTCTGTGATTTACTTTTTCGTCAACCGTTCCATCGCATCTTAAACTTCTTACCAGGCCGGCACTAGGACCGGGGGAGGCTGCTGCTGCACTAGTGACTGTTAGACTTTCTTCAGCAATACTAGGAGACAGGGGTACCCCTACACAGAACTGAACTGGATCAAAGATGGAGGACAGAAATACTAGGAGAGAGAGGTACACCTACACAGAACTGAACTGGATCAAAGATGGCGGACAGAAATACTAGGAGAGAGCGGTACCCCTACACAGAACTGAACTGGATCAAAGATGGAGGACAGAAATACTAGGAGAGAGGGGTACCCCTACACAGAACTGAACTGGATCAAAGATGGCTGACAGAAATACTAGGAGAGAGGCGTACCCCTACACAGAACTGAACTGGATCAAAGATGGAGGACAGAAATACTAGGAGAGAGCGGTACCCCTACACAGAACTGAACTGGATCAAAGATGGAGGACAGAAATACTAGGAGAGAGGGGTACCCCTACACAGAACTGAACTGGATCAAAGATGGAGGACAGAAATACTAGGAGAGAGGGGTACCCCTACACAGAACTGAACTGGATCTAAGATGGCGGACAGAAATACTAGGAGAGAGGGGTACCCCTACACAGAACTGATCTGGATCAAAGATGTCGGACAGAAATACTAGGAGAGAGGGGTACCCATACAGAACTGAACTGGATCAAAGATGGCGGACAGAAATACTAGGAGAGAGGGGTACCTCTTCACAGAACTGAAATGGATCAAAGATGGCAGACAGAAATACTAGGAGAGAGGGATACCCCTACACAGAACTGAACTGGATCAAAGATGGCAGACAGAAATACTAGGAGAGAGGGGTACCCCTACACAGAACTGAACTGGATCAAAGATGGAGGACAGAAATACTAGGAGAGAGGGGTACCCCTACACAGAACTGAACTGGATCAAAGATGGCAGACAGAAATACTAGGAGAGAGGGGTACCCCTACACAGAACTGAACTGGATCAAAGATGGCGGACAGAAATACTAGGAGAGACGGGTACCCCTACACAGAACTGAACTGGGTCAAAGATGGCGGACAGAAATACTAGGAGAGAGGGGTACCCCTACACAGAACTGAACATGTATCAAAGATGGCGGACAGAAACACTAGGAGAGAGGGGTACCCCTACACAGAACTGAACTGGATCAAAGATGGCGGACAGAAATACTAGGATGGAAGCAAATGTAAGGGATTATAACGAATCATGCAGAAACATGTACAGTTGACAGGAATGTTAGTTAATGTAGAGACAAACGATTATGCATTTTTTATCATGAAGTTGATTCACGAAAATCGCGATTTAGCCAGCTAGCTGACTAGCTAACATTAACATTAACCAGCTAGCTGACTAGCTAACATTAACCAGCTAGCTGACTAGCTAACATTAACGAGCTAGCTGACTAGCTAACATTAACCAACTAGCTGACTAGCTAACATTAACCAACGAGCTGACTAACATTAGCCAGCTAGCTGACTGGCTAACATTAACGAGCTAGCTGACTAGCTAACATTAACCAACTAGCTGACTAACTAACATTAGCCAGCTAGCTGAGTAGCTAACATTAACCAACTAGCTGACTAGCTAACATTAACCAGCTAGCTGACTAGCTAACATTAGCCAGCTAGCTGACTAGCTTTATGAGTGTTATGACATGAGTATGAAATTGTCATTCTGGTTGTTTTAGGGACTCCTGAAACAACCAGCAAACCAGGCTGTCGTTTTGTGAAACAGTGAATGTATAGAATCTAGTTAGCTAAAGAATTTACTGCAAATTGAATGTACAATTGTGTAAGCTTGCCTTGCTGATATTTGCCATGCAGATAGATGAAATAACATAGCTAGCTATGTTCTTGCTTATTGTGCAGTGGATGATTAAAATACCTGTATGCCTATGGATGTGTAGCTAGCTATCTAGCCGATCTGAGTATGGACCCAAACGTTTGGTATACATATTAGTTCAGAACTTATGAACCTCAGCTATCATAGCCAGTTGTATCAACTTCAAAACAGCCTGAATGACATTAATGAAGCCTATGGATTGAGCAGAATATAATATCATGTTGTGCCAAGGATGCAAGTCGTATATACATGTAGTTATTACCATGCATGAGATCTCCACATTGTAGCCTGTACATTTAATATATTCACTGATCATGTACTCTACCTTGGCAAATAAAGGTGCAGTTTAGGTATGAATGTCTGAGATTATTTTTCAGTCATATCCAATACCAGGAGTATCAAATTCCAGTCTTTGAATGACGCTGTGTCTGCATGTATGGATTACAATTATACACTTCAACAGTGTTTACCAATCTTGGTCCTGGGACATCAATGGTTACACATTGTAACTAATAGACTAGAAACAGGATTTAACTAGTTAATTCATATATACAGAAATATAATGTTAAAAACAGAACACTACACTTCCTATGCATCATGTAAATACTCTAACACTGGTTCATCTCAATATCTAATGTCCTTCATCTGCATTGATCTGATAAACACAGGATAGGTGGTGTATTTCATCAAATTACACTTCATTTCAACCAGTAGAGAATGTGAAACGCTTTATTGAAAAGCTCATTATCCAAGTGTTATAAATACAAGTTCAATCTGTCCTTCAATGCACATCTGTTGTGCATTATAAAAACAGAGGAAGAAAGAGGAGGTGGTGAGAGAGGTGTAAAAGACAGAAAGGGAAAGAGGTAAGCACATAGGAGCAGGCACATAACAGTGTAGGTTCCGTCCCTCTCTCCGCCCCAACCTGGGCTCGAACCAGGGACCCTTGCACACATCAAGAACTGACACCCACCGAAGCATCGTTACCCATCGCGCCACAAAAGCCACGGCCCTTGCAACGCAAGGGGAAACCCTACTTCAAGTCTCAGAGCGAGTGACGTCACTGATTGAAACGCTATTAGCGCGCACCACCGCTAACTAACTAGCCATTTCACATTGGTTACACAGGGAAGGCAGCACATGATTAATGAATCACAGTGCTACATAAATATTCTCTCAGTTCATCACAATTACAAAGTCTCATGTCGGCCCAAAAAGTTCTTAAAAGCAGGTGAGGTGGCGATGATGGGACTGGGGGTTGGCATCCTCTCACATAAAAACATATCTGCAGACGAGAGACAGATGGAGAGAGAGAACATGTTTAAGCCTTGTGTTTTTATTTTTTATTCTGACATTGTTAGTCATCAATCAGGAGGTGAAATGCAAAACTGACCTGGGATCATTAACTCTGGGACTACTGCATCTCTATCTTTATTTCAATGTAAAGCATCTCTTTAATAATACTTCCTGTATAATATAAACTGACCTGGGATCATTAACTCTGGGACTACTGCATCTCTATCTGTATTTCAATGTAAAGCATCTCTTCAACAATACTTCCTGTTGACCTGACCAAGTGACCTCTCACCTCTGATCATGCTGTGCCCTCTATGTAGCCAGTTCAGATGCAGGAGGAGTTCACCGACACAGCTGATATAACCTAGAGGATTTAGGGAGAAGGGGAGAGAGGGATGAAGTGAAGGAGACTCTTATTGAGAAAATAAGGTAGTTAAAGCGACAGTGTTCAACAGGAATCTGTGTGGCCTCACCTGGTGTCCACACCACACTAAGTGGCTGCAGAGTACTTTATGCTGAAAAACATGAACGGACATACAAACAAGATAGTGTAGTTATAGAAATAACGAAGTGTCTTACTATTCTCCATGGTTGGCCCTCTTGTCTATTCTTTGAAGGTGGAAGGAGCCATAGTTTTACACCTGAACCTGCTTACTGCACAGCACAATCCATCAATCAGATTGATACATGAGTGTGAAGGTGTGGGTTATAGGGTGTCTAATTGTTCTACATTTTTTCAATATGGATGATTTAAAATAGCCTGTTTTGTTTTTGTACAGACATCACACCCTTACCTAAACAGCACCCTCACCTGAGAAGTAGAAATCAAAGGGAGAGAAACTTTGAATTGAATAACTGCAGTTGACATAGCTCAGTAAATGGAAGAATACTCTTATTGCAATGTGAATGGCTCTTAAAAGAGCCTTTGGTTGTGCATAGTGTAGTCTATGGTGTTGCCAGGGAACAGCACCCTCTTTGAAGAAGTAGGAGGTGAAGATCTCCTGCACACGGATTGCCTCTCTTGCTGAGTTGTTGGACCCCATCCTTGAAACATCCTGCAGAGCAGCAGACTCCTCCTCTGGCACACAGCGACGAGCTGCAGATCCCCTCCTGGTCCTCGTGTCCATCCTCATGAAGTTACGCAGGACACAGGTAGCCTTCATGTAACAGTTGTTAAAGTACTGTGTGAATTTCCCCAAGTTCATATATTAATATGGCATGTTGATTTGTTATTATGCATGTCTGCATCCTGGGAGTAGGGGAGTGTGTACTTAGTACAGTACAGCACCGGTTACACTATTTACACACAAACATCTGCCACAATAGTAATCATATAGACTGCACAAGCACCAGAAACGCTGTTGTTTTGACAAGTAGCAATAAATCACTGATATCAATTAGGGGTGAAATCCGGTTGTACGTGATGTTGTAACTAACTCAACTAAAAAAACACATGAACATTTAGAGATATCTTTTACCTCACTGATTAGAGGACAACCTGCAGAAGACAGTTAGCTACTGTTAGGGTTGCGTCAATTCGAATCTGGTATCAGTACAAAAATAGTCAGCACGGAGTAACTTCTGATTTCTTTGTACTTTAATTAATGCAAACACTTGAATGGTAAATATGATGTTCGTATATACGGGCTCACTTAAACACCACGCAGAGTGTTTCATTCAGATCTAGGTTGTGTTGTTTAAATGTTCCCTTTATTTTTTTTAGCAGTATATGTTGCTCCATCTATGTTAATACAATATAAACCTCTTATGTTTAGCATTAGTATTCATAAGCTATGCACCACAACTAGTTTAAGAAAATATAACCCAACACTACATTTTGGAGTGATGCATTTAAATGTAGGGGTCGCTAAACAAAGGAACGCAACACTTATTTGTCATCACTCATCGATATCGTGTTGAAATCAACTGTGCGAGAGGAGGGAGATGAGGTTGTGCGTCCTGTTAAAACTAACAGCTCAAAAACCACACGGAATCTGGGAATGATGTGTACATCACTGGTTAGAGGACAACTTGTATAAAACCGCTAGATACATTTTGGAGTGATGCATTTTGATTCATTTACATTTACATTTAAGTCATTTTGGTGGTGTCGTGGAAATTCAGTAGAGAGAGAGACTTGGTCAAACAATAACCTTTATTTAATATTGATTAATTATTGCAATAATGAAACCATCAGCCCAACAGTCTTAACTGACTGTTAGGTTGAGAGTCTACCCTTTACAGACAATACACAGTTTATATAGCTTATACCCAGAATGCTTGGATCCACCCCTCCCATCTAGATTGGGGGGCACCATAAGCCACTTTGGGCTCATCCTGTCTTCATCTGCACCTGGTGTTATATTAACCCCGGGCCCTGGCCTAATTTCCCAGATGCCAGGATGTCTACGGACCATTGAGGCCTTTGTTCTACTCCTCTCTATCCCAGCTAAACATACACCATATCTTGTCTATGGAATGCAGGCTCAATCATCGGAGACATATGTCTCACCTGCACCACTAATCGTAGAATGGAATGTGGCCGTTTGGTTTTTAATCACGAGACATTAATCAATTGTCAGCTTCAAGCCATCTCTAGTGAAATCCATGTCCTCGACACCCAGACTAGCTGCAGGAAGCTAGAGTGGACACCATAAAACTCAGAATTAGCAGGACAGAAATATCTTACTGTTTGTTAAGTAAATAATTGTTGAATATCCACCAAATGAGGTAAATTGTGACATCATTAAAATCCTCCTACTACAATGTTAAAACATTCTACATTGTGACATAATTTCATTGATATCATGAAACAACTCGTTCATGTATTTTCTGATGTTTGATCAGAGATCTTTTATCAGAGTATCTCTTGTCACATTCACCACAGCTATAAGATTTCTCTCCTGTGTGAGTTCTCCGGTGTGATATTAGGGTGCTTGGGTGACTAAAACTCTTCCCACATTGAGTACAGCTAAAAGGTTTCTCTCCTGTGTGTGTTCTATGGTGTGAAGTCAGCTGGCGAGATGTAGTAAAACTCTTCCCACATTGATCACAGCTATAAGATTTCTCTCCTGTGTGTGTTCTCTGGTGTGAAGTCAGCTGGCTGGATGTAGTAAAACTCTTCCCACATTGATCACAGCTATAAGATTTCTCTCCTGTGTGTGTTCTCTGGTGTGAAGACAGCTGGCTAGATGTATAAAAACTCTTTACACACTGATCACAGCCATAAGATTTCTCTCCTGTGTGTGTACGCTGGTGTACTATCAGGTTGTTTAGCTGAGTAAAACTCTTCCCACATTGACCACAGCTATGAGGTTTCTCTCCTGTGTGTGTTCTCTGGTGTATAGTTAGATAGCTAGATGTTGAAAAACTTCTCCCACATTGATTACAGCTATACGGTTTTTCTCCTGTATGTCCCCGCTGGTGTACTATCAGGCTGTTTAGCTGAGTAAAACTCTTCCCACATTGATCACAGCCAAAAGGTTTCTCTCCAGTGTGTATTCTCTGGTGTGATTTCAGGGTTTGTAGCTGAATAAAACTCTTCCCACATTCATCACAGCCATAGGGTTTCTCTCCAGTGTGAATTCTTTGATGTATTTTAAGGTCTCCTGAAGAGTTGAATCTCTTCCCACAGTCAGAGCAGCAGTGAGTTCTCTTCCCTGTGGGTCTCTGCTGGTTTTTCTTGAGGAGTTCTGATGTGGAGAGACTCTTCTCTGCCTCGTCAGCATGATGTTGTTGAGGCTCCACAGAGGATCCACGATAGTCCCGCCTCTCTCCTGTGTGAATGGCAAAGTCAGACAGATGGTTAAAGGCCCACAACAGTAGAAATACACTGTTTATTTGAGGTAAAAGGTGATGCCCAGAGCATACCCATGAAGTTGTACAACAATTGACGTCTGTTAAATGATTTGACAATTAAGACAGTCAAGTTAGCAACAAGTCATATTTTGTCTTGTTTTCACATTAGTGTTAACTAGAAATAAGTTATTAATGCCGGCGACCCAAAACAAAAAAACGACCCAAAACAACGGCGCCGCAGAAGGGGCAGACGGAGCGGTCTTCTGGTCAGGCTCTGTAGACGGGCACATCGCACACCGCTCCCGAGCATACTACTCGCCAATGTCCAGTCTCTTGACAACAAGGTAGACGAAATCCGAGCAAGGGTTGCCTTCCAGAGAGACATCAGAGATTGTAACGTTCTTTGTTTCACGGAAACATGGCTCACTCAGGATACGTTATCAGAGTCGGTACAGCCACCCGGTTTCTTCACGCATCGCGCCGACAGAAACAAGCATCTCTCTGGTAAGAAGAAGGGCGGGGGGGGTATGCCTTATGATTAACGAGACGTGGTGTGATCATAACAACATACAGGAACTCAAGTCCTTTTGTTCACTTGATCTAGAATTCCTTACAATCAAATGCCGACCGCATTATCTACCAAGAGAATTCTCTTCGATCATAATCACAGTCGTGTATATTCCCCCCCAAGCAGACACATCGACGGCCCTGAAAGAACTTCATTGGACCCTATGCAAACTGGAAACCACATATCCTGAGGTTGCATTTATTGTAGCTGGGGATTTTAACAAGGCTAATCTGAAAACAAGGCTCCCTAAATGTTATCAGCATATCGATTGCGCAACCAGGGCTGGCAAAAACCCTAGATCATTGATATTCTAACTTCCGCGACACATACAAAGCCCTCCCCTGCCCTCCTTTCGGAAAATCTGACCACGACTCCATTTTGTTGCTCCCAGCCTATAGACAGAAACTACAACAGGAAACACTCAGGTCTGTTCAACGCTGATCCGACCAATCGGAGTCCATGCTTCAAGATTGCTTCGATCACGTGGACTGGGATATGTTCCGCATAGCGTCGGACAATAACATTGATGAATACGCTGATTCGGTGAGTGAGTTTATTAGCAGTGCATTGGTGATGTTGTACCCACAGCGTCTAATAAAACCTTTCCCAACCAGAAACTGTGGATTGATGGCAGCATTCGCGCAAACCTGTAAGCGCGAACCACTGCTTTTAATCAGGGCAAGGCGACCGGAAACATGACCGAATACAAACGGTGTAGCTATTCCCTCCGCAAGGCAATCAAACAAGCTAAGCGTCAGTATAGAGACAAAGTAGAGTCGCAATTTACGGCTCAGACACGAGAGGTATGTGGCAGGGTCTACAGTCAATCACGGACTACAAAAAGAAAACCAGCTCGTCGCGGACCACGATGTCTTGTTCCCAGACAAACTAAACAACTTCTTTGCTCGCTTTGAGGACAATACAGTGCCACCGACACAGCCCGCTACCAAAACCTGTGGGCTCTCCTTCTCCATGGCCGACGTGAGTAAAACATTTAAACGCGTTAACCCTCGCAAGGCTGACGGCCCAGACGGCATCCTTAGCCGCGTCCTCAGAGCATGCGCAGACCAGCTGGCTGGTGTGTTTACGGACATATTCAATCCATCCTTATGACAGTCTGCTGTTCCCACATGCTTCAAGAGGGCCATCATTGTTCCTGTTCCCAAGAAAGCTAAGGTAACTGAGCTAAATGACTATCGCCCCATAGCACTCACTTCCGTCATCATGAAGTGCTTTGAGAGACTAGTCAAGGATCATATCACCTCCACCCTACCTGACACCCTAGACCCACTCCAATTTGCTTACCGCCTCAATAGATCCACAGACGATGCAATCGCCATCACACTGCCCTATCCCATCTGGACAAGAGGAATACCTATGTAAGAATGCTGTTCATCGACTACAGATCTGCATTTAACACCCTAGTACCCTCCAAACTCGTCATTAAGCTCGAGACCCTGGGTCTCGACCCCGCCCTGTGCAACTGGGTACAGAACTTCCTGACGGGCCGCCCCCAGGTGGTGAGGGTAGGAAACAACATCTCCACCCCGCTGATCCTCAACACTGGGGCCCCACAAGGGTGTGTTCTCAGCCCTCTCCTGTACTCCCTGTTCACCCATGACTGCGTGGCCATGCTCGCATCCAACTCAATCATCAAATTTGCAGACGACACTACAGTGGTAGGCTTGATTACCAAAAACAACGACGGGCCCTCGGAGTGTGGTGTCAGGAATTTTTGTTTAAATATTTGTTTTAACCTTTCTTTAACTAGGCAACCTCAGGAGGCTGAAGAAATTTGGCTTGTCACCAAAAACACTCACAAACTTTTATAGATGCACAATCGAGAGCATCCTGTCGGGCTGTATCACAGCCTGCTCCGCCCACAACTGTAAGGATCTCCAGAGGGTAGTGAGGTCTGCACAACGCATCACCGGGGGCAAACTACCTGCCCTCCAGGACACCTACACCATCCGACGTCACAGGAAGGCCAGAAAGATCATCAAGGACAACAACCACCTGAGCCACTGACTGTTCACCCCGCTATCATCCAGAAGGTGAGGTCAGTACAGGTGCATCAAAGCTGGGACCGAGAGACTGAAAAACAGCTTCTATCTCAAGGCCATCAGACTGTTAAACAGCCATCATTAACATTGAGTGGCTGCTGCCAACATACTGACTCATCTCTAGCCACATTAATAATAAAACATTTGATGTAATAAAATGTATCACTAGCCACTTTATATAATGGTTACATTACCCTACATTGCTCATCTCATATGTATATACTGTACTCTATACCGGGGTGGCAGGGTAGCCTAGTGGTTAGAGCGTTGGGCTAGTAACCGAAAGGTTGCAAGTTCGAATCCCCGAGCTGACAAGGTAAAAACTTGTCGTTCTGCCCCTGAACAAGGCACTTAACCTAGGCCGTCATTAAAAATAAGAATTTGTTCTTAACTGACTTGCCTAGTTAAATAAAGGTAAAAAAATACTGCATTTTGCCTATGCCGGTCGGCCATCGCTCATCCATATATTTATATGTACATATTCTTATTCATTCCTTTACACTTAAGGTAGTTGTTGTGAAATTGTTAGAATATGTGTTAGATATTACTGCACGGTCAGAACTAGAAGCACAAGCATTTCACTACACTCGCATTAACATCTGCTAACCATGTGTATGTGACAAATAAAATGAAATGTTATTATATATATATTATATATAGCGCAACATAAGGAGACACTAAATGTGACAAGTTAGCATTTCAGAATACAAAAAAACTGTCTAACTTACATAACACTCCCCTTTATGTAAAGGATTAATACCCTTTAGCCTTGGCCACCCTTATCTTTTTGCTTAGTTTCCATTCTCTGATTGGCTCAGACATTAGGGCATAGATTCTATTGGTGGCGTGACCATTGCAATGACACAAAAATAAACAGACATGCACACTCCTATTGCAAGTGCCTATAACTGATTAACTAATGTTCCTGTCTTGGCCATTGGGCCTTCACAAGTCCAAGCCTATGGTGCTTACAAATGATTAACCAATGTTCCTGTCCAAAGGCCTTCACAAGACCCACAATGACCAGGTGTGTTGATCCAGCTTTGCACAATCACATGGATTCTGCTTCCATATGTCTAATGGTTAACCCTATATTGATTTTGCTTACTACTTCTAAGAAAACAGTGTAGATACTGGAAAATGTCCAATAAACTCCAGAAATGTAAAATAGGAATGGGGTTGCCCTAACGCCGGGGGAACACGAGTAAGCATAATTCACTGGAAGGGGAACACATTGCATGCCAGCCAATGTTAGTCAATGTTGGGCTCCCGAGTGGCGCAATGGTCTACGGCACTACATCTCACTGCTTGAGGCGTCACTACAGACACCCTGGTTCAATTCCAGGCTGTATCACAACCGGCAGTGATTGGGAGTCACATAGGGCGTCGCAAATTGGCCCAGCATCGTCCGGGTTTGGCTGGGATAGGCCATTATTGTAAATAAGAATTTGTTCTTAACTGACTTGTCTAGTTAAATAAAGGTTCAATTTTAAACAAATTAAAATAGTGTTTTATGATAAACCGTTTTTTACAAAACCGTCAAGGCACCAACTTTGAGAAGGTTTTAAAACAAACGTTTCAAACCAATTCATGGAATTAAACAAAGAATGAATGTTAATGAATCTAGGTATGTTTCGCTTTTAATGTAAATGCTATTAATAAATTTGAATGAATATTATATAATGACTTATCAACAGATCTAACAATTTGACCCCAACATAAAATCTACACTGGTAATTCTAGAATATACTATACATCCTAGAAACCTGGTAAAACTATCATTATGACATCATGGATGAATTCTAGAATATACTATATAGCCTAGAAACCTGGTTAAACTATCATTATGACATCATGGATGAATTCTAGAATATACTATATAGCCTAGAAACCTGGTTAAACTATCATTATGACATCATGGATGGCCAGTCTTTGTATTTATAGGGTAGTGAATTCAGGGGGTAGCCCTGAGCTGAACTCAAACCTGGGTCCACTGAAAGTCAAGCCAACACCTTATAACTGTTATGCCAAGATGTCTGAACTTCTTGAGGAGGTCGCTAGGTTTTGGGTTACGGTTGCTACAATAGCTTTTTCTATGAATTTGAGAATGGTAACATTTCTCCAGCCCCCATTCCTCAGCTGTTTACCAAACCAAGTCTATGGGCAGCCATTTTGTTGTTGTTTAAACCCTAGGTTGTCCCTTTAAAAAAGCCACATCACATCAAAAAGCCAAGTCACATCTGCAGTTGAAACAATAACAAAGCTGTCATTCCACCACGAGTTGGTAATAAGATGATGATGGGGCTGGAGAAATGTAACTACTCTCAAATTCATAGACAGACCTACGGATTCAAGGACTGACCATCCATGATATCAACATTATAGTTTTAACCATGTTGAGGCTATACAGTGTTGATTTACATTGTTTCTAAACATTGGAGTAAAAAAAGCTTATTTGGGGTTCTGATGGGGTACAACAGTTGAACTAAGCTCATGAGGCCATTTGCACACACTGTACACTGTATATAGACTTTTTCTATTGTGTTATTAACTGTACATTTGTTTATGTGTAACTCTGTGTTGTTGTTTGTGTCGCACTGCTTTGCTTTATCTTGGCCAGGTCGTAGTTGTAAATGAGAACTTGTTCTCAACTGGTCTACCAAGTTAAATAAAGATGAAATAAAAAACATTTAAAACATGAGGCATCTGATGGGGTAAACAGTTGAACTAAGCTCATGAGGCATGTGTTATATTCTTCAAGAATCAATGGCTATAAATAAATAATTTAAAAGTCAAAATATTGATGTAGCAATTGCAGATTTCCCCTTTAACACCAAACATCAGATCAACAACTGCAGAGTTTGTGCCTCTGTATTTAAGACAGTACTTACTAGTGTTAATCAGGGAACGGTTTCTCAAAACCATCTTATGGCTAAGTTCACCGTTAGAACCATTGGACGCCTTAACATGCGTTTGGGAAACCGGGCCCAGATATCCAGTTTCCTCCTCTTCTTCCTCCTTTTTCACTCCATAAACTGCATCCTCCTCCTCTTTTACTCTGAACACGTCTTTTTCTTCTTTCACTGTAACAGCCTCACCCTCTACTTGTTTTTGTATTGTAACATCTTTCTCTTCCTCCTCCTCTTTCACCAGAACTTCTTTCTCCGTCCAGCAGACCTCCTCTTCTTTAGCAGGAGGAAAGTAGCTTAGTGAACTCATGGTCGGGGATGTTAGCTAGCTAGCATTAGCGACTAGCCTAGTTCTAAGCTAACTTAGCAAACCAGCTAGCTGACAAACAACGTAAATATATAATTAAATGGCCCAACAAGTACATACAACAGAAGTGTGTTTAATACACAGCGACTAATATACACCAAAACAGTGTAAAGAGCGTGAATGTTGTAGCTATGTTTGCTAGAAAGCTACCGAGGTGTCTGACTAGCTGTTGTTGTTGAAGGAGCGTCCCGTCCACTAGATTATACGTCACACTGGCAGCATCGCCTGAACCTAAAAGACGCACATCGCCATCTGCTGACTGGAGGGCAACGCAGTTGAGGAACCAAACGTTTATTTTTCATTTATTTCAGAAAAGTTTAATATTATATTAAGTCGTTCAAAGAGAAGCATGTGTTAATTGATTCGTGTTTAATGAGTGAGAATTTAAAGCAAACTTTACACCCACTACATATTTGCATTGAACCATACTTCTGACATGGATCATTTTGACCCCAGAGGCATATCTTTTATCATAGCCAAAATGTATTTTATTCAATTCTTCCAATTTTTCATGACTTTGTCAATCAACTGGTTGTTAATACATCTAAATCATGGTTTAGTGTTTCTGTATCAATATGGACTTTTAACAAATTCAAATCCTTTGGAGTCATTTTGACTCCAGCCAAAAGCATCTTTGATAAATAGGACGTTTAATTCAAATCAAAATCACATTTTATTGGTCACATAGACGTGTTTAGCAGATGTTATTGTGGGTGTAGTGAAATGCTTGTGTTTCTAGCTCCGACAGTGCAGTAAAATCTAATAAGTAATATCTAACAATTTCACGACATATACCCAATACACACAAATCTAAGTATTTGAATCTAGGTTTCTCTGTAGACATGATCCATCCCACCAGAGGGTGGAGGGGCTCCTGTAACAGTGGTTTTAACCAGATAGACACCTGCAGACACACATTATAGTGCCTCCCATGTACTCTCCTAAGATTGGACTCTTCTATACCACGTATCACATGACTGTGTACAAAACTGCAAGGGGTATACAGTGCATTCATTAAGTATTCAGACCCCTTCACTTTTTAAACATTTAGTTACATTACAGCCTTATTCTAAAGTTGAATAATTTTATAATTGAATAATCAATACCCCATAATGACATCACAATAACCCATAATGACAAAACAAAATCATTTTTTAAAAACATTTTTACAAATGTATTTACTTAAGTATTCAGACCCTTTGCTATGAGTCTCGAAATTGAGCCAGATGCATCCTGTTTCCATTGATCTTCCTTGAAATGTTTCTACAACTTGATTGGAGTCCACTTGTGGTAAATTCAATTGATTGGACATGATTAGGAAAGGCACACAACTGTCTATATAAGGTCCCACAGTTGACAGTGTATGTCAGAACAAAAACCGAGCCATGAGGTCAAAGGAATTGTCCATATTGCTCTGAGACAGGATTGTGTCGAGGAACCAAAAAATGTCTTCAGCATTGAAGATACCCAAGAACACACTGGCCTCCATCATTCTTAAATGGAAGAAGTTTGGAACCACCAAGACTCTTCCTAGAGCCGGCCGCCCGGCCAAACTGAGAAATCGTGGGAGAAGGGTCTTGGTCAGGGAGGTGAACAAGAACCTGATGGTCACTCTGACATAGCTCCAGAGTTCCTCTGTGGAGATGGGAGAACCTTCCAGAAGGACAATCATCTCTGCAGCACTCCAGCAATCAGGCCTTAATGTAGCAATGATTAAATTGTCAAAATTTATTTCAATGGACAATTAAGTGAACTGTTCACTACTGTAAGTTGCTCTGGATAAGAGCGTCTGCAAAATGACTAAAATGTAAAATGTCTTCCTCGTACCTCAGCCAGCATTGTGAATGGTTAGGAAATAATATTTCATGTTTTACTCGTACCTCAGCCAGCATTGTGAATGGTTAGGAAATAATATGTCATGTTTTACTCGTACCTCAGCCAGCATTGTGAATGGTTAGGAAATAATATGTCATGTTTTACTCGTACCTCAGCCAGCATTGTGAATGGTTAGGAAATAATATGTCATGTTTTACTCGTACCTCAGCCAGCATTGTGAATGGTTAGGAAATAATATGTCATGTTTTACTCGTACCTCAGTCAGCATTGTGAATGGTTAGGAAATAATAAGTAATGTTTTACTCGTACCTCAGCCAGCATTGTGAATGGTTAGGAAATAATATGTCATGTTTTACTCGTACCTCAGCCAGCATTGTGAATGGTTAGGAAATAATATGTCATGTTTTACTCGTACCTCAGCCAGCATTGTGAATGGTGTCTGATGCAGTGACATACTAGACCATGGCAGTAAATCTAATACTTAGGTGTTTTTAGTGATTCATGAAAGGTCTGGGGTGGTTCTGTGGTTATAAGTTACTGACCTTGGAATACATTTCTGGCCATGCTGGCAGGGTCTGAATCAAACCCAATGTCCACCTGGTACACTGGCAGGGTCTGAATCAAACCCAATGTCCACCTGGCACACCGACAGGGTCTGAATCAAACCCAATGTCCACCTGGTACACTGGCAGGGTCTGAATCAAACCCAATGTCTACCTGGTACACTGACAGGGTCTGAATCAAACCCAATGTCCACCTGGTACACTGGCAGGCTCTGAATCAAACACAATGTCCACCTGGTACACTGACAGGGTCTGAATCAACCCAATGTCCACCTGGTACACTGGCAGGGTCTGAATCAACCCAATGTCCACCTGGTACACTGGCAGGGTCTGAATCAACCCAATGTCCACCTGGTACACTGACAGGGTCTGAATCAACCCAATGTCCACCTGGTACACTGACAGGGTCTGAATCAACCCAATGTTAAGGGGAGGAAAGATTGGTCAAGAGGGTGATGATTATTGTTGTTCTACTGCCTGATTGTTATGCAACAACACTGTTTACAAAAGCTTTGTTAAATCAGCACAACAGTTTTCAGCTGTGCTAACAATTGCAAAAGGGTTTTCTAATGATCAATTAGCCTTTTAAAATGACAAACTTGGATTAGCTAACACAACGTGCTAGCTAACAACACTGTTTACAAAAGCTTTGTTAAATCAGCACAACAGTTTTCAGCTGTGCTAACAATTGCAAAAGGGTTTTCTAATGATCAATTAGCCTTTTAAAATGATAAACTTGGATTAGCTAACACAACGTGATATTGGAACACAGGAGTGATGGTTGCTGATAACGGGCCTCTGTACGCCTATGTAGATATTCCATAAACAATCAGCTGTTTCCAGCTACAATAGTCATTTACAACATTAACAATGTCTACACTGTGTTTCAGATCAATTTGATGTTATTTTAATGGACAAAAAAAGTATTTTTCTTTCAAAAACAATAACATTTCTAAGTGACTCCAACCTTTTGAACGGTAGTGTTAATCATTTTAGAATAAGGCTGTAATGTAACAAAATGTGGAAAAAGTGAAGGGGTCTGAATACTTTCCGAATGCACTGTATTGTTACACCATGTAGCAGCAGTATAGACCTAGTCTGTTCATTATATACATCTACATGATGTATTGTTACACCATGTAGGAGTAGTATAGACCTAGTCTATTCATTATATACATCTACATGATGTATTGTTACACCATGTAGGAGCAGTATAGACCTAGTCTGTTCATTATATACATCTACATGATGTATTGTTACACCATGTAGGAGCAGTATAGACCTAGTCTGTTCATTATATACATCTACATGATGTATTGTTACACCATGTAGGAGCAGTATAGACCTAGTCTGTTCATTATATACATCTACATGATGTATTGTTACACCATGTAGGAGCAGTATAGACCTAGTCTGTTCATTATATACATCTACATGATGTATTGTTACACCATGTAGCAGCAGTATAGACCTAGTCTGTTCATTATATACATCTACATGATGTATTGTTACACCATATAGGAGCAGTATAGACCTAGTCTGTTCATTATATATATCTACATGATGTATTGTTACACCATGTAGCAGCAGTATAGACCTAGTCTGTTCATTATATACATCTACATGATGTATTGTTACACCATGTAGGAGCAGTATAGACCTAGTCTGTTCATTATATACATCTACATGATGTATTGTTACACCATGTAGCAGCAGTATAGACCTACAGTAGCTGGCTACTTATTTAGATGTTGTTTGACTTAATGAAACTGCCTTAAATGTGCTGTAGTAAACATTTTTTAATCGCACTAATCAATCACCACATTCCTGTCTTTGTATGTCTCAATATAACAGTATAATTTAATTAAATCCATGTAAAATAATCTTAGTCTGAAAATAAAATGTGATCCTCAACTGCGTTTCCCTCCAGTCAGCAGATGGCGATGTGCGTCTTTCAGGCGATGCTGCAGCGTGACGTATAATCTAGTGGACGGTTCTTCATAAACAGCTCGTCAACCACCTCGGTAGCTTGCTAGCCAACATAGCCGAACGATTCAAGCTATTTAGACGCTTTCGGTGTATATTAGCTACTGTGTTTTAGACACACTTCTGTCGTATCTACTTGTTAACCTATTTAATTTAATATTACGTTATTTTTTTATTAGTCAGCTATAGTAGCTGGCTGGTTAAGTTAGCATTAGCCTAGTCGCTAATGATAGCTAGCTAGCTAACATCCCCGAACATGAGCTCCCTAAACTACTCCCCTCCTGTTAAAGAAGAGGAGGTCTGCTGGACGGAGAAAGAAGCTCTGGGGCTGAACATTGTCGTGAAAGAGGAGAAGGAAGAGGAGGATGTTACAGTAAAACAAGAAGTAGAGGGTGAGGCTGTTACAGTGAAAGATGAAGAGAAAGACGTTTCAGTTAAACAAGAGGAAGAAGAGGATGATGCTGTTTTTGGAGTGAAGAAGGAAGGAGAGATTACTGTCACATTGGAAGATGAAGAGGAGGAGACAGGAGATCTGAGTAACACCAGTAAGTACCGCCTTCAATTAGTTTTTAACTTTGGATATTCGGAGTTGGCTCGTCAATACCTCTTCAACGGAGGGCCCTGGGATGATGACTGATATGTCTAGAATCAGACGACGTAGAGAACCGTTCAAACATTTGGGGTCACTTAGACATTTCCTTGTTTTTGAAAGAAAGCATTTTTTTTTGTCCATTAAAATATCATCAAATTGATCATAAATACAGTGTAGACATTTTAAATGACTATTGTAGCTGGAAACGGCTGATCTTTAATGGAATATCTACATAGGCGTACAGAGGCCCGTTATCAGCAACCATCACTCCTGTGTTCCAAATGCTCGTTGTGTTAGCTAATCCAAGTTTATCATTTTAAAAGGCTAATTGATCATTAGAAAACCCTTTTGCAATTATGTTATGTTGGTGCTAACATCTTCAGGACAGGAATACCGGTTTACTTAATGGAGGAATAAACACACATGTTCATCATTGGTGTTTTAACCAGAACGGGGGAAAATGCACTTTATTTATTTTCGCACATGCGCAGTCATACATCTCTCATAGGGCATGACTGTACCAGTGTAAGAACACAACTCAACAACATATTAGTCCACATGCCAACATGTTAGCACAGCTGAAAACGGTTGTGCTGATTTGAAGAAGCAATACAACTGGTCTTATTTAGACTAGTTGAGTATCTGGAGCATCAGCATTTATGGGTTCGATTACAGGCTCAAAATGGCCAGAAACAAAACTTTCTTCTGGAACTCGTCAGTCTATTCTTGTTCTGAGAAATGAAGGCTATTCCATGTGAGAAATGGCCAAGAAACTGAAGATCTCGTACAACGCTATGTACAACTCCCTTCACAGAACAGCACAAACTGGCTCTAACCAGAATAGAAAGAGGAGTGGGAGGCCCCGGTGCACAACTGAGCATGAGGACAAGTACATCAGAGTGTCTAGTTTGAGAAACAGACGCCTCACAAGTCCTCAACTGGCAGCTTCATTAAATAGTACCCGCAAAACACCAGTCTCAACGTCAACAGTGAAGAGGCGACTCCAGGATGCTGGCCTTCTAGGCAGAGTTGCAAAGAATAAGCCATATCTCAGACTGGCCTATAAAAATAAAAGATTAAGATGGAAAAAAGAACAGACACTGGACAGATGACTTCTGCCTAGAAGGCCAGCATCCCGGAGTGTTTTGCTGGTACTATTTAATGAAGCTGCCAGTTGAGGACTTGTGAGGCGTCTGTATCAGCAAGTTGTGTTCCTCTGACAGGTTGTGTTCCTATAGGTTGTGTTCCTATATCAGACCACACTAGCACCAGTGTTC
Source organism: Salmo trutta (assembly GCF_901001165.1). Lineage (NCBI taxonomy): Eukaryota > Metazoa > Chordata > Actinopteri > Salmoniformes > Salmonidae > Salmo > Salmo trutta. Next base: position 7,342,117 of record NC_042971.1, on the reverse strand, counting down.
CTATATCAGACCACACTAGCACCAGTGTTCCTATATCAGACCACACTAGCACCAGTGTTCCTATATCAGACCACACTAGCACCAGTGTTCCTATATCAGACCACACTAGCACCAGTGTTCCTATATCATACCACACTACCACACCAGTGTTCCTATATCAGACCACACTAGCACCAGTGTTCCTATATCAGACCACACCAGTGTTCCTATATCAGACCACACCAGTGTTCCTATATCAGACCACACTAGCACCAGTGTTCCTAAATCAGACCACACTAGCACCAGTGTTCCTAAATCAGACCACACTAGCACCAGTGTTCCTATATCAGACCACACTAGCACCAGTGTTCCTATATCAGACCACACTAGCACCAGTGTTCCTATATCAGACCACACTAGCACCAGTGTTCCTAAATCAGACCACACTAGCACCAGTGTTCCTATATCAGACCACACCAGTGTTCCTATATCAGACCACACCAGTGTTCCTATATCAGACCACACCAGTGTTCCTATATCAGACCACACCAGTGTTCCTATATCAGAACACACTAGCACCAGTGTTCCTATATCAGACCACACTAGCACCAGTGTTCCTATATCATACCACACTAGCACCAGTGTTCCTATATCAGACCACACCAGTGTTCCTATATCAGACCACACTAGCACCAGTGTTCCTATATCAGACCACACTAGCACCAGTGTTCCTATATCAGACCACACTAGCACCAGTGTTCCTAAATCAGACCACACTAGCACCAGTGTTCCTATATCAGACAACACTAGAACCTGTGTTCCTATATCAGACCACACTAACACCAGTGTTCCTATATCAGACCACACCAGTGTTCCTATATCAGACCACACCAGTGTTCCTAAATCAGACCACACTAGCACCAGTGTTCCTATATCAGACCACACTAGCACCAGTGTTCCTAAATCAGACCACACTAGCACCAGTGTTCCTATATCAGACCACACTAACACCAGTGTTCCTATATCAGACCACACCAGTGTTCCTATATCAGACCACACCAGTGTTCCTAAATCAGACCACACTAGCACCAGTGTTCCTATATCAGACCACACTAGCACCAGTGTTCCTATATCAGACCACACCAGTGTTCCTATATCAGACCACACCAGTGTTCCTATATCAGACCACACTAGCACCAGTGTTCCTATATCAGACCACACTAGCACCAGTGTTCCTAAATCAGACCACACTAGCACCAGTGTTCCTATATCAGACCACACTAGCACCAGTGTTCCTATATCAGACCACACCAGTGTTCCTATATCAGACCACACCAGTGTTCCTAAATCAGACCACACTAGCACCAGTGTTCCTATATCAGACCACACTAACACCAGTGTTCCTATATCAGACCACACTAGAACCAGTGTTCTTATATATGAACACACTAGCACCAGTGTTCGTTGTTTCCTCAGTTTGCCACTTCGGCTTGTTGTTATTTCATTCTGTTATTTTCTTCTTGTCCCATCGGCCATGGTCATAGGAGCTTATATTAATTAATATTAATGAATCCCCTCTGTTGCAAACCAAATGCTAGGCTAGAATCATGGGGTAATAATGTCTAGATAATTCTTTCTAGTGGAGATTAGTTTATAAATTGCCTGGTTGAGCTGTGGGACAGTGGATGTGTAGGCATGATTCAAATAGAACTGTTAACAGCCATTACCCGGGTAGTATTGTGAATAACTAACGGCTATTAACCAATCAGCATCCAGGATCCAAATGTTGTGTTATAATGAAATATCTAGTCTGGATTAAACCTCAATAGGAAGACTGTTTTATCATATAGTTTCATTCAGGTCTCTGTTTAACTAAATACTTTGTTTGTCTTTGGCAGGAGAGAGACCAGACTTTCCCTTTGACAGACGGAAGAGTCCTTCAGGGAAACCAGACCCAGAGACTCCCAAACCAGTGACACGACATCACTGCTCCCTGTGTGGAAGGAGTTTTACCAAGTTAGGGAACCTAAAAGAGCATGAGAAAAAACACACAGGAGAAAAGCCTTTCCAATGCTCCCAGTGTGGAAAGAGATTTTCACGAACTCATGAACTAATATTACATGAAAGGACACACACAGGGGAAAAACCACACTATTGCTCCCAGTGTGGAAAGAGTTTTGCGCAGTTAGGGAACCTAAAAAAACACAAGAGGGTACACTCCGGAGAGAAGCCTTACCCCTGTTCCCATTGTGGAAAATATTTTAGGCTGTCAGAACACTTAAAATCACATGAGAGGACACACACAGGGGAAAAAACACGCACTTGCTCCCAGTGTGGAAAGAGTTTTTCCCATTTAGGGAACCTAAAAAAACATAAGAGAATACACACTGGAGAGAAACCTTACCCCTGTTCCCATTGTGGAAAGAATTTTAGGTTATTACAAAACTTAAAATCACATGAGAGGACACACACAGGGGAAAAACCACACAATTGCATCCAGTGTGGAAAGAGTTTTTCCCATTTAGGGAACCTGAACAAACATAAGAAAATACATTCTGGAGAGAAGCCTTACTGCTGTTCTCGTTGTGGAAAGAATTTTACATTGTCAGAAAGCTTAAAATCACATGAGAGGACACACACAGGGGAAAAATCACACAATTGCTCCCAGTGTGGAAAGAGTTTTTCCCATTCAGCGACCCTCAATCAACATAAGAGAATACACTCTCGAGAGAAGCCTTACTGCTGTTCCCAATGTGGAAAGAATTTTGCATTGTCAGATAACCTGAAGAAGCATGAGAGGACACACACAGGAGAAAAGCCGTACCAATGCTCCCAGTGTGGAAAGAGATTTTCAAGAACACCGGACCTGAAGAAGCATGAACGGACACACACAGGAGAAAATCCTTACCACTGCTCCCAGTGTGGAAAGAGTTTTACTGACTTAGATAGCCTGAACATACATAAGATAATACACTCTAAAGAGAAACCGTACCATTGTTCCCAGTGTGGAAAGAGTTTTACTAAGCTAGGGAACCTGAAAAGGCATTTGGATATACACACACAGGGGAGGATAAGCTCCCAGTTTGGAAAGAGTTTTAGTTAGGGAACCTAATTGTGGAAAGACATTTTCCCCGGACAGAGGACCTGAAATCACGTGACAGAATAGACAGGCTGTGTTCTGACTTATGTTTGACTGTTGTTTTATGGCACATTAAATCATATTGTTTATATGAAATTTAACTCAAAAATAGGCCTCTACTTTTGTTTTAGTTTTTAACTCTGGAGACATGATCATGTCTAAAATGTGATTCGTTGAATACAAGTATGAACCCTTATTATTCCACAATGTGCTGATTGTAAAAATGATTTGATTAATGCAACATTATCTGAATAAAACTCTATATAACTATGTTAGTCACTAGTGGACATTCATTATATACATCTACATCTATGTACTTATAGAAACTAGTTATTCTGAATGGATGGCTGGAAGGTACATAACACAACGTATCAGGAGGGGTCTTCTGATTGGGTGAATGGATGTCAGGACAGGTCTTCTGATTGGGTGAATGGATGTCAGGAGAGGTCTTCTGATTGGGTGAATGGATGGAGAGGTCTTCTGATTGGGTGAATGGATGTCAGGACAAGTCTTCTGATTGGGTGAATGGATGTCAGGACAAGTCTTCTGATTGGGTGAATGGATGTCAGGAGAGATCTTCTGATTGGGTGAATGGATGTCAGGAGAGGTCTTCTGATTGGGTGAATGGATGTCAGGAGAGGTCTTCTGATTGGGTGAATGGATGTCAGGACAGGTCTTCTGATTGGGTGAATGGATGTCAGGACAGGTCTGGATGGTAGATAACACAACATGTCAGTCAGAACATGACTAGAGGTCTTCTGATTGGGTGAATGGATGGCTGGATGGTAGATAACACAACATGTCAGTCAGAACATCACTAGAGGTCTTCTGATTGGGTGAATGGATGGCTGGATGGTAGATAACACAACATGTCAGTCAGATTATCACTAGAGGTCTCCTGATTGGGTGAATGGATGGCTGGATGGTAGATAACACAACATGTCAGTCAGAACATCACTAGAGTTCTTCTGAGTGGGTGAATGGATGGCTGGATGGTAGATAACACAACATGTCAGTCAGAACATCACTAGAGGTCTTCTGATTGGGTGAATGGATGGCTGGATGGTAGATAACACAACATGTCAGTCAGAACATCACTAGAGGTCTCCTGATTGGGTGAATGGATGGCTGGATGGTAGATAACACAACGTATCAGTCAGAACATCAGGAGAGGTCTTCTGATTGGGTGAATGGATGGCTGGATGGTAGATAACACAACATGTCAGTCAGAACATCAGGAGAGGTCTTCTGATTGGGTGAATGGATGGCTGGATGGTAGACAACACAACGTATCAGTCAGAACATCACTAGAGGTCTTCTGATTGGGTGAATGGATGGCTGGATGGTAGATAACACAACGTATCAGTCAGAACATCAGGAGAGGTCTTCTGATTGGGTGAATGGATGGCTGGATGGTAGATAACACAACGTATCAGTCAGAACATCACTAGAGGTCTTCTGATTGGGTGAATGGATGGCTGGATGGGTAGATAACACAACATGTCAGTCTGAACATCACTAGAGGTCTTCTGATTGGGTGAATGGATGGCTGGATGGTAGATAACACAACGTATCAGTCAGAACATCACTAGAGGTCTCCTGATTGGGTGAATGGATGGCTGGATGGTAGATAACACAACGTATCAGTCAGAACATCACTAGAGGTCTTCTGATTGGGTGAATGGATGGCTGGATGGTAGATAACACAATGTATCAGTCAGAACATCACTAGAGGTCTCCTGATTGGGTGAATGGATGGCTGGATGGTAGATAACACAACGTATCAGTCAGAACATCACTAGAGGTCTTCTGATTGTGTGAATGGATGGCTGGATGGTAGATAACACAACATGTCAGTCAGAACATCAGGAGAGGTCTTCTGATTGGGTGAATGGATGGCTGGATGGTAGATAACACAACGTATCAGTCAGAACATCACTAGAGGTCTTCTGATTGGGTGAATGGATGGCTGGATGGTAGATAACACAACGTATCAGTCAGAACATCAGGAGAGGTCTTCTGATTGGGTGAATGGATGGCTGGATGGTAGATAACACAACATGTCAGTCAGAACATCACTAGAGGTCTTCTGATTGGGTGAATGGATGGCTGGATGGTAGATAACACAACATGTCAGTCAGAACATCACTAGAGGTCTCCTGATTGGGTGAATGGATGGCTGGATGGTAGATAACACAACGTATCAGTCAGAACATCACTAGAGGTCTTCTGATTGGGTGAATGGATGGCTGGATGGTAGATAACACAACATGTCAGTCAGAACATCACTAGAGGTCTTCTGATTGGGTGAATGGATGGCTGGATGGTAGATAACACAACGTATCAGTCAGAACATCAGGAGAGGTCTTCTGATTGGGTGAATGGATGGCTGGATGGTAGATAACACAACGTATCAGTCAGAACATCAGGAGAGGTCTTCTGATTGGGTGAATGGATGGCTGGATGGTAGATAACACAACGTATCAGTCAGAACATCAGGAGAGGTCTTCTGATTGGGTGAATGGATGGCTGGATGGTAGATAACACAACATGTCAGTCAGAACATCACTAGAGGTCTTCTGATTGGGTGAATGGATGGCTGGATGGTAGATAACACAACATGTCAGTCAGAACATCACTAGAGGTCTCCTGATTGGAGGGTTTTGAGAGCCTTTAACCTTTTTATTTAAATTAGTTTGCTTCTTTAGTCTTTTTAGTTTTCAATAGGCTTTGGCTATTACAGCGAACACCTGGTAAAGAGGAGGTTACCATCTCTGATCACCTCAGTAGTACTGTAGTGTCCACCTATCTGGTAAAGAGGAGGTTACCATCTCTGATCACCTCAGTAGTGCTGTAGTGTCCACCTATCTGGTAAAGAGGAGGTTACCATCTCTGATCACCTCAGTAGTGCTGTAGTGTCCACCTATCTGGTAAAGAGGAGGTTACCATCTCTGATCACCTCAGTAGTGCTGTAGTGTCCACCTATCTGGTAAAGAGGAGGTTACCATCTCTGATCACCTCAGTAGTGCTGTAGTGTCCATCTATCTGGTAAAGAGGAGGTTACCATCTCTGATCCACCTTAGTAGTGCTGTAGTGTCCACCTTTCTGGTAAAGAGGAGGTTACCATCTCTGATCCACCTCAGTAGTGCTGTAGTGTCCATCTTTCTGGTAAAGAGGAGGTTACCATCTCTGATCACCTCAGTAGTACTGTAGTGTCCATCTTTCTGGTAAAGAGGAGGTTACCATCTCTGATCCACCTCAGTAGTAATGTAGTGTCCACCTATCTGGTAAAGAGGAGGTTACCATCTCTGATCACCTCAGTAGTACTGTAGTGTCCACCTATCTGGTAAAGAGGAGGTTACCATCTCTGATCCACCTCAGTAGTGCTGTAGTGTCCATCTTTCTAGTAAAGAGGAGGTTACCATCTCTGATCACCTCAGTAGTACTGTAGTGTCCATCTTTCTGGTAAAGAGGAGGTTACCATCTCTGATCCACCTCAGTAGTAATGTAGTGTCCACCTATCTGGTAAAGAGGAGGTTACCCTCTCTGATCACCTCAGTAGTACTGTAGTGTCCACCTATCTGGTAAAGAGGAACTTACCATCTCTGATCACCTCAGTAGTACTGTAGTGTCCATCTTTCTGGTAAAGAGGAGGTTACCATCTCTGATCACCTCAGTAGTACTGTAGTGTCCATCTTTCTGGTAAAGAGGAGGTTACCATCTCTGATCACCTCAGTAGTACTGTAGTGTCCATCTTTCTGGTAAAGAGGAGGTTACCATCTCTGATCCACCTCAGTAGTACTGTAGTGTCCACCTATCTGGTAAAGAGGAGGTTACCATCTCTGATCACCTCAGTAGTACTGTAGTGTCCACCTATCTGGTAAAGAGAAGGTTACCATCTCTGATCACCTCAGTAGTACTGTAGTGTCCACCTATCTGGTAAAGAGGAGGTGGGGTTTGCACATTGTAGTCCATTCCATTTGTCCTTAAGTGAAATCGCCACCCATCCGGGGCACCTGGCCATGCCAAACAAACTAGCCCAATATTTCTGCCTCATGGACATAGCAGGTTAGGAGAATTAATGTAGCAGTTTAGGAGACTGAGGTTAAGGTTAGGAAAGGGGTTAGCTAAATTGCTCTCTTAACCTGCTATGAAAAGTCACTTCCGGTATTAACTGTACTCCCATCTAGTCACAACCGAGAATCAGGAACTGACTTCCTGAAACAAATACCAAAAGAGAGTTTTGGGGTGGAGTTTTCCTTTAACTATCCTACCACTGTGGTTCGTCTGTGATCTGATCAACCAATAGTTTGAGCTGCCTGACCCCTGTGATATTCTGTTCACTAGGAGAGTCAGTATGTATATAGACTACTGCTGCTATGACCCTGTGATATTCTGTTCACTAGGAGAGTCAGTATGTATATAGACTACTGCTGCTATGACCCTGTGATATTCTGTTCACTAGGAGAGTCAGTATGTATATAGACTACTGCTGCTATGACCCTGTGATATTCTGTTCACTAGGAGAGTCAGTATGTATATAGACTACTGCTGCTATGACCCTGTGATATTCTGTTCACTAGGAGAGTCAGCGTGTATATAGACTACTGCTGCTATGACCCTGTGATATTCTGTTCACTAGAAGAGTCAGTATGTATATAGACTACTGCTGCTACGACCCTGTGATATTCTGTTCACTAGGAGAGTCAGTATGTATATAGACTACTGCTGCTATGACCCTGTGATATTCTGTTCACTAGGAGAGTCAGTATGTATATAGACTACTGCTGCTATGACCCTGTGATATTCTGTTCACTAGGAGAGTCAGTATGTATATAGACTACTGCTGCTATGACCCTGTGATATTCTGCTCACTAGGAGAGTCAGTATGTATATAGACTACTGCTGCTATGACCCTGTGATATTCTGCTCACTAGGAGAGTCAGTATGTATATAGACTACTGCTGCTATGACCCTGTGATATTCTGTTCACTAGGAGAGTCAGTATGTATATAGACTACTGCTGCTATGACCCTGTGATATTCTGTTCACTAGGAGAGTCAGTATGTATATAGACTACTGCTGCTATGACCCTGTGATATTCTGTTCACTAGGAGAGTCAGTATGTATATAGACTACTGCTGCTATGACCCTGTGATATTCTGTTCACTAGGAGAGTCAGTATGTATATAGACTACTGCTGCTATGACCCTGTGATATTCTGTTCACTAGGAGAGTCAGTGTGTATATAGACTACTGCTGCTATGACCCAGTGATATTCTGTTCACTAGGAGAGTCAGTATGTATATAGACTACTGCTGCTATGACCCTGTGATATTCTGTTCACTAGGAGAGTCAGTATGTATATAGACTACTGCTGCTATGACCCTGTGATATTCTGTTCACTAGGAGAGTCAGTATGTATATAGACTACTGCTGCTATGACCCAGTGATATTCTGTTCACTAGGAGAGTCAGTATGTATATAGACTACTGCTGCTATGACCCTGTGATATTCTGTTCACTAGGAGAGTCAGTATGTATATAGACTACTGCTGCTATGACCCTGTGATATTCTGTTCACTAGGAGAGTCAGTATGTATATAGACTACTGCTGCTATGACCCTGTGATATTCTGTTCACTAGGAGAGTCAGTATGTATATAGACTACTGCTGCTATGACCCTGTGATATTCTGTTCACTAGGAGAGTCAGTATGTATATAGACTACTGCTGCTATGACCCAGTGATATTCTGTTCACTAGGAGAGTCAGCATGTATATAGACTACTGCTGCTATGACCCTGTGATATTCTGTTCACTAGGAGAGTCAGTATGTATATAGACTACTGCTGCTATGACCCTGTGATATTCTGTTCACTAGGAGAGTCAGTATGTATATAGACTACTGCTGCTATGACCCTGTGATATTCTGTTCACTAGGAGAGTCAGTATGTATATAGACTACTGCTGCTATGACCCTGTGATATTCTGTTCACTAGGAGAGTCAGTATGTATATAGACTACTGCTGCTATGACCCTGTGATATTATGTTCACTAGGAGAGTCAGTATGTATATAGACTACTGCTGCTATGACCCTGTGATATTCTGTTCACTAGGAGAGTCAGTATGTATATAGACTACTGCTGCTATGACCCTGTGATATTCTGTTCACTAGGAGAGTCAGTATGTATATAGACTACTGCTGCTATGACCCTGTGATATTCTGTTCACTAGGAGAGTCAGTATGTATATAGACTACTGCTGCTATGACCCTGTGATATTATGTTCACTAGGAGAGTCAGTATGTATATAGACTACTGCTGCTATGACCCTGTGATATTCTGTTCACTAGGAGAGTCAGTGTGTATATAGACTACTGCTGCTATGACCCTGTGATATTCTGTTCACTAGGAGAGTCAGTATGTATATAGACTACTGCTGCTACGACCCTGTGATATTCTGTTCACTAGGAGAGTCAGTATGTATATAGACTACTGCTGCTATGACCCTGTGATATTCTGTTCACTAGGAGAGTCAGTATGTATATAGACTACTGCTGCTATGACCCTGTGATATTCTGCTCACTAGGAGAATCAGTATGTATATAGACTACTGCTGTTATGACCCTGTGATATTCTGTTCACTAGGAGAGTCAGTATGTATATAGACTACTGCTGCTATGACCCTGTGATATTCTGTTCACTAGGAGAGTCAGTATGTATATAGACTACTGCTGCTATGACCCTGTGATATTCTGTTCACTAGGAGAGTCAGTATGTATATAGACTACTGCTGCTACGACCCTGTGATATTCTGTTCACTAGGAGAGTCAGTATGTATATAGACTACTGCTGCTATGACCCTGTGATATTCTGTTCACTAGGAGAGTCAGTATGTATATAGACTACTGCTGCTATGACCCTGTGATATTCTGTTCACTAGGAGAGTCAGTGTGTATATAGACTACTGCTGCTATGACCCTGTGATATTCTGTTCACTAGGAGAGTCAGCGTGTATATAGACTACTGCTGCTATGACCCTGTGATATTCTGTTCACTAGGAGAGTCAGTGTGTATATAGACTACTGCTGCTATGACCCTGTGATATTCTGTTCACTAGGAGAGTCAGTATGTATTTAGACTACTGCTGCTATGACCCTGTGATATTCTGTTCACTAGGAGAGTCAGTATGTATATAGACTACTGCTGCTATGACCCTGTGATATTCTGCTCACTAGGAGAGTCAGTATGTATATAGACTACTGCTGCTATGACCCTGTGATATTCTGTTCACTAGGAGAGTCAGTATGTATATAGACTACTGCTGCTATGACCCTGTGATATTCTGTTCACTAGGAGAGTCAGCGTGTATATAGACTACTGCTGCTATGACCCTGTGATATTCTGTTCACTAGGAGAGTCAGTGTGTATATAGACTACTGCTGCTATGACCCTGTGATATTCTGTTCACTAGGAGAGTCAGTATGTATATAGACTACTGCTGCTATGACCCTGTGATATTCTGTTCACTAGGAGAGTCAGTATGTATATAGACTACTGCTGCTATGACCCTGTGATATTCTGTTCACTAGGAGAGTCAGTATGTATATAGACTACTGCTGCTATGACCCTGTGATATTCTGTTCACTAGGAGAGTCAGTATGTATATAGACTACTGCTGCTACGACCCTGTGATATTCTGTTCACTAGGAGAGTCAGTATGTATATAGACTACTGCTGCTATGACCCTGTGATATTCTGTTCACTAGGAGAGTCAGTATGTATATAGACTACTGCTGCTATGACCCTGTGATATTCTGTTCACTAGGAGAGTCAGTATGTATATAGACTACTGCTGCTATGACCCAGTGATATTCTGTTCACTAGGAGAGTCAGTATGTATATAGACTACTGCTGCTATGACCCTGTGATATTCTGTTCACTAGGAGAGTCAGTATGTATATAGACTACTGCTGCTATGACCCTGTGATATTCTGTTCACTAGGAGAGTCAGCGTGTATATAGACTACTGCTGCTATGACCCTGTGATATTCTGTTCACTAGGAGAGTCAGTATGTATATAGACTACTGCTGCTATGACCCTGTGATATTCTGTTCACTAGGAGAGTCAGTATGTATATAGACTACTGCTGCTATGACCCTGTGATATTCTGTTCACTAGGAGAGTCAGTATGTATATAGACTACTGCTGCTATGACCCTGTGATATTCTGTTCACTAGGAGAGTCAGCGTGTATATAGACTACTGCTGCTATGACCCTGTGATATTCTGTTCACTAGGAGAGTCAGTATGTATATAGACTACTGCTGCTATGACCCTGTGATATTATGTTCACTAGGAGAGTCAGTATGTATATAGACTACTGCTGCTATGACCCTGTGATATTCTGTTCACTAGGAGAGTCAGCGTGTATATAGACTACTGCTGCTATGACCCTGTGATATTCTGTTCACTAGGAGAGTCAGTATGTATATAGACTAATGCTGCTATGACCCTGTGATATTCTGTTCACTAGGAGAGTCAGTATGTATATAGACTACTGCTGCTATGACCCTGTGATATTCTGTTCACAAGGAGAGTCAGTATATATATAGACTACTGCTTCTATGACCCTGTGATATTCTGTTCACTAGGAGAGTCAGCGTGTATATAGACTACTGCTGCTATGACCCTGTGATATTCTGTTCACTAGGAGAGTCAGTGTGTATATAGACTACTGCTGCTATGACCCTGTGATATTCTGTTCACTAGGAGAGTCAGTGTGTATATAGACTACTGCTGCTATGACACTGTGATATTCTGTTCACTAGGAGAGTCAGTATGTATTTAGACTACTGCTGCTATGACCCTGTGATATTCTGTTCACTAGGAGAGTCAGTATGTATATAGACTACTGCTGCTATGACCCTGTGATATTCTGCTCACTAGGAGAGTCAGTATGTATATAGACTACTGCTGCTATGACCCTGTGATATTCTGCTCACTAGGAGAGTCAGTATGTATATAGACTACTGCTGCTATGACCCTGTGATATTCTGTTCACTAGGAGAGTCAGTATGTATATAGACTACTGCTGCTATGACCCTGTGATATTCTGTTCACTAGGAGAGTCAGTATGTATATAGACTACTGCTGCTATGACCCTGTGATATTCTGTTCACTAGGAGAGTCAGTATGTATATAGACTACTGCTGCTATGACCCTGTGATATTCTGTTCACTAGGAGAGTCAGTATGTATATAGACTACTGCTGCTATGACCCTGTGATATTCTGTTCACTAGGAGAGTCAGTATGTATATAGACTACTGCTGCTATGACCCTGTGATATTCTGTTCACTAGGAGAGTCAGTATGTATATAGACTACTGCTGCTATGACCCTGTGATATTCTGCTCACTAGGAGAGTCAGTATGTATATAGACTACTGCTGCTATGACCCTGTGATATTATGTTCACTAGGAGAGTCAGTATGTATATAGACTACTGCTGCTATGACCCTGTGATATTCTGTTCACTAGGAGAGTCAGTATGTATATAGACTACTGCTGCTATGACCCTGTGATATTCTGTTCACTAGGAGAGTCAGTATGTATATAGACTACTGCTGCTATGACCCTGTGATATTCTGTTCACTAGGAGAGTCAGTATGTATATAGACTACTGCTGCTATGACCCTGTGATATTCTGTTCACTAGGAGAGTCAGTATGTATATAGACTACTGCTGCTATGACCCTGTGATATTCTGTTCACTAGGAGAGTCAGTATGTATATAGACTACTGCTGCTATGACCCTGTGATATTCTGTTCACTAGGAGAGTCAGTATGTATATAGACTACTGCTGCTATGACCCTGTGATATTCTGTTCACTAGGAGAGTCAGTATGTATATAGACTACTGCTGCTATGACCCTGTGATATTCTGTTCACTAGGAGAGTCAGTGTGTATATAGACTACTGCTGCTATGACCCTGTGATATTCTGTTCACTAGGAGAGTCAGTATGTATATAGACTACTGCTGCTATGACCCTGTGACATTCTGTTCACTAGGAGAGTCAGCGTGTATATAGACTACTGCTGCTATGACCCTGTGATATTCTGTTCACTAGGAGAGTCAGCATGTATATAGACTACTGCTGCTATGACCCTGTGATATTCTGTTCACTAGGAGAGTCAGTATGTATATAGACTACTGCTGCTATGACCCTGTGATATTCTGTTCACTAGGAGAGTCAGTGTGTATATAGACTACTGCTGCTATGACCCTGTGATATTCTGTTCACTAGGAGAGTCAGTATGTATATAGACTACTGCTGCTATGACCCTGTGATATTCTGTTCACTAGGAGAGTCAGTATGTATATAGACTACTGCTGCTATGACCCTGTGATATTCTGTTCACTAGGAGAGTCAGTATGTATATAGACTACTGCTGCTATGACCCTGTGACATTCTGTTCACTAGGAGAGTCAGCGTGTATATAGACTACTGCTGCTATGACCCTGTGATATTCTGTTCACTAGGAGAGTCAGCATGTATATAGACTACTGCTGCTATGACCCTGTGATATTCTGTTCACTAGGAGAGTCAGTATGTATATAGACTACTGCTGCTATGACCCTGTGATATTCTGTTCACTAGGAGAGTCAGTGTGTATATAGACTACTGCTGCTATGACCCAGTTTATTCCTCCTCTCCATCAGGCCTTTTGTTTTGTCTCCGGAGTCCGGAGACTCTGCTTATCATTTTGGAGATGATTTACTTTTTGTCTAACAAGGGGAACCCCGTACCCCCGTGAAACCCCTTAATTCAAGGATGTAGAACTTGTGTTCAGTGCCTTTTTGTATGCAGTCTGTTGATATACCAGGGACTGGGGATGCAGTTAGGTTTGTATGCAGTCTGGTGATATACCAGGGACTGGGGATGTAGTTAGGTTTGTATACAGTCTGGTGATATACCAGGGACTGGGGATGCAGTTAGGTTTGTATGCAGTCTGGTGATATACCAGGGACTGGGGATGTAGTTAGGTTTGTATGCAGTCTGTTGATATACCAGGGCCTGGGGATGCAGTTAGGTTTGTATGAGGATAATTCAACCAGTGTGTGACCAGTGGGTTTCTTTAAATGAATGAATATGAAACTGCCTTAAATACAGATGTGAAGCACAGCATGTTTTAAATTCTCACTTAAAATATGCACTGCTCTATTTGAACGTCTCAATATAATATTATTATTTACTGAAAGGAATGAAAATACATTTGTCTGCAAATGAAAATTAAAAAAAACGTATCATAACTGCGTTTCCCTCCAGTCAGCAGACGGCGATGTGCGTCTTTCAGGCGATGCTGCAGCGTGACGTATAATCTAGTGGACGGAACGGATCAACAACAACGAATCAGCCACCTTGGTAGCCAACAGCCGAAACATTTAGACTGTTTCTGTGCATATTTGCTTCTGTGTTTTAAATATACTTCTGACGTCTAGTTAATTGCCCACATTTAAATGTTATAGGTACATTGTTAGTCAACTAGCTGGCTTGATAAATTAGCCTAGCACTAAACTAGTCGCTCATGCTAACTAGCTAGCTAGCTAGCTAACATCCCCGAACATGAGCTCCCTAAACTACTCCCCTCCTGTTAAAGAAGAGGAGGTCTGCTGGACGGAGAAAGAAGCTCTGGGGCTGAACATTGTCGTGAAAGAGGAGAAGGAAGAGGAGGATGTTACAGTAAAACAAGAAGTAGAGGGTGAGGCTGTTACCGTGAAAGAAGAAGAGAAAGACGTTTCAGTGAAAGAAGAAGATGCGTTCAGAGTGAAAGAGGAGGAGGATGTTACAGTAAAAGAAGAGGAGGATGCAGTTTATGGAGTGAAAGAGGAGAAAGAGGGAGAGATAACGGTCATATTGACAGATGAGTCAGGAGATCTGATTACCATCAGTAAGTACTGTCTTAAAAAACGGGCTCTAACTGTCCAACTGTTTTGAACGAATGTGTTGTTTTAAAGCAGCATGCTACTGAAATTCTATACTTGAAAATGTTGTTCTGTACTATAGGAATTCATGTTATAATATAATGTTAAAGCTACATTTTAAAATGGGTGGTTAAAGCCCTGAATGTTGATTGGCTGACAGCCGTGGTATATCAGGCCGTATACCATGGGTATGACAACATGTATTTTTACTGTTCTAATTAAGTCGGTAACCAGGTTATAATAGCGATAAGACACCTCAGTGATAGATGGCCAATATACCACGGCTAAGTTCTGTATCCAGGTACTCTGTGTTGTGTTGTGCATAAGAACAGTCTTTAACCGTGCTATATTGGCCATAAGGACATGTGTTATGGGGAGACTGAACATATTAGCAAACGGACAAGCGTTTTGGGGAGACTGAACATATTAGCAAAAGGACAAGCGTTTTGGGGAGACTGAAGATATTAGCAAAAGGACAAGCGTTTTGGGGAGAATGAACATCTTAGCAAAAGGACAAGCGCTTTGGGGAGACTGAACATATTAGCAAACGTTTGTAAGTCTACAAAAAAACTAAGAATTATCATTTAGAAAAGATAGTAATTATTACTTTAGAGATGAAGTGGGACACCAACAAAACGTTATTGACATTGGATCAAATGCAGCCTATAACATTGACTGAAATAGTAATATCTATTATTATAGAGCTCTGCGCAGCCTATAAACATGACATTATCTATTATTATAGAGCTCTGCTCAGCCTATAAACATGATCTATTATTATAGAGCTCTGCTCAGCCTATAAACATGACATTATCTATTATTATAGAGCTCTGCTCAGCCTATAAACATGACATTATATATTTTAGAGCTCTACTCAGCCTATAAACATGACATTATCTATTATTATAGAGCTCTGCTCAGCCTATAAACATGACATTCTCTATTATTATAGAGTTCTGCTCAGCCTATAAACATGACATTATCTATTATTATAGAGCTCTGCTCAGCCTATAAACATGACATTATCTATTATTATAGAGCTCTGCTCAGCCTATAAACATGACATTATCTATTATGATAGAGCTCTGCTCAGCCTAAAACATGACATTATCTATTATTATAGAGCTCTGTTCAGCCTATAAACATGACATTATCTATTATTATAGAGCTCTGCTCAGCCTATAAACATGACATTATCTATTATTATAGAGCTCTACTCAGCCTATAAACATGACATTATCTATTATTATAGAGCTCTGCTCAGCCTATAAACATGACATTATCTATTATTATAGAGCTCTGCTCAGCCTATAAACATGAAATTATCTATTATTATAGAGCTCTGATCAGCCTATAAACATGACATTATCTATTATTATAGAGCTCTGCTCAGCCTATAAACATGATCTATTATTATAGAGCTCTGTTCAGCCTGTAAACATGACATTATCTATTATTATAGAGCTCTGCTCAGCCTATAAACATGACATTATCTATTATTATAGAGCTCTGCTCAGCCTGTAAACATGACATTATCTATTATTATAGAGCTCTGTTCAGCCTATAAACATGACATTATCTATTATTATAGAGCTCTGCTCAGCCTGTAACATGACATTATCTATTATTATAGAGCTCTGCTCAGCCTATAAACATGACATTATCTATTATTATAGAGCTCTGTTCAGCCTATAAACATGACATTATCTATTATTATAGAGCTCTGCTCAGCCTGTAAACATGACATTATCTATTATTATAGAGCTCTGTTCAGCCTATAAACATGACATTATCTATTATTATAGAGCTCTGCTCAGCCTGTAAACATGACATTATCTATTATTATAGAGCTCTGCTCAGCCTATAAACATGACATTCTCTATTATTATAGAGCTCTGCTCAGCCTATAAACATGACATTATCTATTATTATAGAGCTCTGCTCAGCCTGTAAACATGACATTATCTATTATTATAGAGCTCTGCTCAGCCTATAAACATGACATTATCTATTATTATAGAGCTCTGCTCAGCCTGTAAACATGACATTATCTATCATTATGACATCATGACATTCCCTGAGAAATTAGATTTGGAGCTCTACATCATTTGTTTTTAAATCTCACCGTCACCAAGTTTATTTTTAATGATGTAATGTTGTGAAAACTGACCTCAGGGTATTGAGGGATCTAGTCTAGATTAAACCTCATAGGAAAACAATTTTATTGAATGGAGGTTTCATTCAGGACTCTCTGTTTAACTAAATAATCTGTTTGTCTTTTGCAGGAGAGAGACCAGACTCTGACAGCGGGAAGAGTTCCTCAGAGGAAACAGACCCAGCGACGCCTAACCAACACCACTGCTCCCACTGTGGAAAGAGTTTTAGGTGGTTTGGGAGCCTGAAAATGCATGAGAGAACACATACAGGAGAAAAGCCCTACCACTGTTCCCACTGTGGGAAGAACTTTACTCAGTTAGGAGCCCTGGTTGGGCATGAGAGAACACACACGGGAGAGAAGCCTTATCACTGTTCCCACTGTGGAAAGAGTTTTAGGTGGTTATGGGTCCTGAAAAAGCATGAGAGAATACATACTGGAGAGAAGCCTTATCACTGTTCTCACTGTGGAAAGAGTTTTAGGTGGTTAGTGAGCCTGAAAACGCATGAGAGAATACACACAGGAGAAAAGCCTTTCCAATGTTCCCAGTGTGAAAAGAGTTTTAGGTGGTCAGGGAGTCTGCAAAAGCATGTGAGAAAACACACAGGAGAAAAGCCTTTCCAACATACTAATACACAGGAGGAGAAGACATACCACTGCTCTCATTGTGAAAAGACATTTTCCCAGTCAGAGGACCTGAAATCACACGAGAGAATAGAGAGGCTGTGTTCTGACTTGTGTTTCTGACTGAGAATTTGTCCACGGCCAGGATTCATAGGGCCAGGGTGTCCGCTATGGACACCTGGAAAAAATCAGCAGTGGACATTTCTGAACGTTTATCCAACAGACCTGTACATCCATGAATGGATCTCTATAATGTGTAACTATTTCTGATGTATGTGTTGTGATGTATTGTTTAATAGATGTACTATGTTAGGTATATTTATCTGTGGTTTAATTTCAACAGATTTTACTGATGCTATTAGATTGCTGTGTGGGGGGAGTTTTATATATACAGTGCCTTCAGAAAGTATTCACATCCCTTGACTTGTCCCACATTTCATTGTGTTACAGCCTAAATGTAAAAATTATTTGTATTTATTTTTATTTCACCTTTATTTAACCAGGTAGGCTAGTTGAGAACAAGTTCTCATTTGC
Organism: Salmo trutta; assembly: GCF_901001165.1. Lineage (NCBI taxonomy): Eukaryota > Metazoa > Chordata > Actinopteri > Salmoniformes > Salmonidae > Salmo > Salmo trutta. The sequence continues at coordinate 7,323,701 of NC_042971.1, read as the reverse complement.
AACTGCGACCTGGCCAAGATAAAGCAAAGCAGTGCGACACATACAACAACACAGAGTTACACATGGAATAAACAAACATACAATCAATTATACAGTAGAAAAATCTATATACAGCATGTGTAAATGAGGTAGGATAAGAGAGGTTAGGCAATAAATAGGCCATGGTGGCGAAGTAATTACAATATAGCAATTAAACACTGGAATGGTAGGATGTGCAGAAGATGAATGTGCAAGTAGAGATACTGGGGTTAAATGGATTCAATACCCCATAATGTCAAAGTGGAATTATGTTTTTGGAAATGTTTACAAATTTAATTAAAAGCCTAAATAAGTTCAGGAGTAAAGATTTTACTTAACAAGTCACATAATAAGTTGCATGGACTCACTGTGTGCAATAATAGTGTTTAACATGATTTTTGAATGATTACCGCATCTCTGTATCCCACACAAACAATTATCTGTAATGTCTCTCAGTCGAGCAGTGAATTTCAAACACAGATTCAACCACAAAGACCAGGGAGGTTTTCCAACGCCTCACAAAGAAGGGCATGTATTGGTGGATGGGTAAAAAAAAAAGCAGACATTGAATATCCCTTTGAGCATGGTGAAGTTATTAATTACACTTTAGATGGTGTATCAATATACCCAGTCACTAACTCAGTTGCTGGAGAGGAAGGAAACCGCTCAGGGATTTCACCATGAGGCCAATGGTGACTTTAAAAATAGTTACAGTGTTTAATGGTTGTGATATGAGAACTGCGGATGGATCAACAACATTGTAGGTACTCCACAATACTAACCTAAATGACAGAGTGAAAAGAAGGAAGCATTCCTAGTCAGAGGACCTGAAATCACATGAGAGAATAGAGAGACTGTTGGCACTAAAGTAATACTGGACAAGAATGTGGCAAAGAAATGAACTTTATATCCTGAATACAAAGCGTTATGTTTGGGGCAAATCCAACACATCACTGAGTACCACTCTTCATATTTTAAAGCATGGTGGTGGCTGCATCATGTTATGGGTATGCTTGTCATTGGCGTCACTAGAGGTGCCACTACAGTCCCTGGTTCTAATCCAGGCTGTATCACAACCGGCTGTGATCGGAAGTCCCATAGCGCACAATTGGTCCAGCGTTGTCCAAGTTAGGGGAGGGTTTGGCCAGCCGGGACGTCCTTGTCCCATCGCGCTCTAGCGACTCCTTGTGGCGGTCAGCATGCACGCTGACTTCGGTCGCCAGCTGGACGGTGTTTCCTCCGACACATTGGCGTGGCTGGCTTCCAGGTTGGCAGGGTCGTGTTTCAGAGGACACATGGAACTCGACCTTCGCCTCTCCCCCGAGTCCGTAGGGGAGTTGCAATTGGATATCATGAAATTGGTGAGAAAAATAAAGGTACAACAACAACAACAACCAAAAAAATATATATATACACTGGTACTGAAATTAGATTTATATATATAATACACTGGTACTGAAATTAGATTTATATATATAATACACTGGTACTGAAATTAGATTTATATATATATACACTGGTACTGAAATTAGATTTATATATATATACACTGGTACTGAAATTAGATTTATATATATAGTACATTGGTACTGAAATTAGATTTTTATATATATACACTGGTACTGAAATTAGATTTATATATATATACACTGGTACTGAAATTAGATTTATATATATAATACACTGGTACTGAAATTAGATTTATATATATAATACACTGGTACTGAAATTAGATTTATATATATAATACACTGGTACTGAAATTAGATTTATATATATAATACACTGGTACTGAAATTAGATTTATATATATATACACTGGTACTGAAATTAGATTTATATATATATACACTGGTACTGAAATTAGATTTATATATATAATACACTGGTACTGAAATTAGATTTATATATATAATACACTGGTACTGAAATTAGATTTATATATATAATACACTGGTACTGAAATTAGATTTATATATATAATACACTGGTACTGAAATTAGATTTATATATATAATACACTGGTACTGAAATTAGATTTATATATATAATACACTGGTACTGAAATTAGATTTATATATATATATACACTGGTACTGAAATTAGATTTATATATATATATACACTGGTACTGAAATTAGATTTATATATATAATACACTGGTACTGAAATTAAATTTATATATATATAATACACTGGTACTGAAATTAGATTTATATATATAATACACTGGTACTGAAATTAGATTTATATATATATATACACTGGTACTGAAATTAGATTTATATATATAATACACTGGTACTGAAATTAGATTTATATATATAATACACTGGTACTGAAATTAGATTTATATATATATACACTGGTTCTGAAATTAGATTTATATATATAATATACTGGTACTGAAATTAGATTTATATATATAATACACTGGTACTGAAATTAGATTTATATATATAATACACTGGTACTGAAATTAGATTTATATATATAATACACTGGTACTGAAATTAGATTTATATATATATACACTGGTACTGAAATTAGATTTATATATATATACACTGGTACTGAAATTAGATTTATATATATAATACATTGGTACTGAAATTAGGTTTATATATATATACACTGGTACTGAAATTAGATTTATATATATATACACTGGTACTGAAATTAGATTTTTATATATATATACACTGGTACTGAAATTAGATTTATATATATAATACACTGGTACTGAAATTAGATTTATATATATATATACTGGTACTGAAATTAGATTTATATATATATATACACTGGTACTGAAATTAGATTTATATATATAATACACTGGTACTGAAATTAGATTTATATATATATATAATACACTGGTACTGAAATTAGATTTATATATATATACACTGGTACTGAAATTAGATTTATATATATATACACTGGTACTGAAATTAGATTTATATATATAATACATTGGTACTGAAATTAGGTTTATATATATATACACTGGTACTGAAATTAGATTTATATATATATACACTGGTACTGAAATTAGATTTTTATATATATATACACTGGTACTGAAATTAGATTTATATATATAATACACTGGTACTGAAATTAGATTTATATATATATATACTGGTACTGAAATTAGATTTATATATATATATACACTGGTACTGAAATTAGATTTATATATATAATACACTGGTACTGAAATTAGATTTATATATATATATAATACACTGGTACTGAAATTAGATTTATATATATAATACACTGGTACTGAAATTAGATTTATATATATAATACACTGGTACTGAAATTAGATTTATATATATATATACATACACTGGTACTGAAATTAGATTTATATATATAATACACTGGTACTGAAATTAGATTTATATATATAATACACTGGTACTGAAATTAGATTTATATATATAATACACTGGTACTGAAATTAGATTTATATATATAATACACTGGTACTGAAATTAGATTTATATATATAATACACTGGTACTGAAATTAGATTTATATATATAATACACTGGTACTGAAATTAGATTTATATATATAATACACTGGTACTGAAATTAGATTTACATATATATACACTGGTACTGAAATTAGATTTATATATATAATACACTGGTACTGAAATTAGATTTATATATATATACACTGGTACTGAAATTAGATTTATATATATAATACACTGGTACTGAAATTAGATTTATATATATATACACTGGTACTGAAATTAGATTTATATATATATACACTGGTACTGAAATTAGATTTATATATATAATACACTGGTACTGAAATTAGATTTATATATATAATACACTGGTACTGAAATTAGATTTATATATATAATACACTGGTACTGAAATTAGATTTATATATATAATACACTGGTACTGAAATTAGATTTATATATATAATACACTGGTACTGAAATTAGATTTATATATATAATACACTGGTACTGAAATTAGATTTATATATATAATACACTGGTACTGAAATTAGATGTATATATATAATACACTGGTACTGAAATTAGATTTATATATATAATACACTGGTACTGAAATTAGATTTATATATATATACACTGGTACTGAAATTAGATTTATATATATATACACTGGTACTGAAATTAGATTTATATATATAATACACTGGTACTTAAATTAGATTTATATATATAATACACTGGTACTGAAATTAGATTTATATATATAATACACTGGTACTGAATTTAGATTTATATATATAATACACTGGTACTGAAATTAGATTTTTCGATGACCTGGCAGATGTGTAAAACCATGTAAACACCTGCAAGACTTCGGTTAGAAGTGAATCACCTGCCTGGACATCCTAAGAAGCACCAGAGACCTGCATTTTGAAGTGGGTTTAATAATACTTGTGAAAACTGACTTCAGGTGATTGAGGGATCTAATCTAGATTAAACATCATAGGAAGTTTTATCATGTGGAGGTTTCATTCAGGTCTCTGTTTAATTAATTATATAATCTGTTTGTCTTTGACAGGAGAGAGGCCAGACTCTCCTTCTGACAGCAGGAAAAGTCCTTCAGAGGAACCAGACCCTGAGATGTCCAAACCAGCAGGACGACATCACTGCTCCCAGTGTGGAAAGAGTTTTACTCAGTTAGGGAGCCTGAGAACACATAAGAGAATACACACTGGAGAGAAGCCTTACACCTGCTCCTTGTGTGGAAATTGTTTTAGGTGGTTAGGGAGCGTGGAAAGGCATGAGAGGACACACACAGGAGAAAAGCCTTTCCAATGTTCCCATTGTGGAAAGAGTTGCACCCAGTTAGGGAGCCTGAAGGAGCATGAGAGAATACACACAGGAGAAAAGCCTTACCACTGCTCCCACTGTGGAAAGAGATTTACCCGGTTAAGGTACCTGAAAGAGCATGAAAGAATACATACACATACACAGGAGGAGAAGACATACCACTGCTCTCATTGTGGAAAGACATTTTCCCAGTCAGAGAACCTGAAAACACATGAGAGAATAGAGAGGCTGTGTTCTGACTTGTGTTTTTGACTGAGAATGTGTGTTTTCGTTTGGGCTGTCAGACTAGAGTTCAAACAGGGAAATGGTTCACATCGTTTTTCCACCATTCATTCTTCCCATAGGGCTGTGTTTTGTTTAGGCTCACCCTGGTGTGACGTTTTGATAACCATGTAAATCTCTCTAGGACAAGGTGACTGAGGGCACGCAGTGTGTTGTGATTTTATTGTAACATTTTGAAAATTGTAAAACTGCCTTTGTTTTGCTGGACCCCAGGAAGAGGAGCTGCTGCCTTGGCAGGAACTAATGGGGATCCATAATAAACCCCAGGAAGAGTAGCTGCTGCCTTGACAGGAACTAATGGGGATCCATAATAAACTCCAGGAAGAGTAGCTGCTGCCTTGACAGGAACTAATGGGGATCCATAACAAACCTCATGAAGAGTAGCTGCTGCCTTGGCAGGAACTAATGGGAATCCATAACAAACCCCAGGAAGAGTAGCTGCTGCCTTGGCAGGAACTAATGGGGATCCATAATAAACACCAGGAAGAGTAGCTGCTGCCTTGACAGGAACTAATGGGGATCCATAATACACCCCAGGAAGAGTAGCTGCTGCCTTGGCAGGAACTAATGGGGATCCATAATAAACACCAGGAAGAGTAGCTGCTGCCTTGGCAGGAACTAATGGGAATCCATAATAAATACAAATACTTGTATTAATATATTTGTGTCTCTTTATTCACGGATTCAGTTTGGCCGGGTGACCAGCTGTAGGAAGAGTATTCCATTAAGTATGATGGAGGCCACTGTGTTCTTTGGGACCTTCAATGCTGCAGAAATGTTTTGGTACCCTTCCCCAGATCTGTGCCTTGAAAACAATCCTGTCTCAGAGCTCTATGGACAATTCCTTTGACCTCATGGCTTGGTTACCTGTGGGACTTTATATAGACAGGTGTGTGCATTTCCAAATCATGTCCAATCAATTGAATTTACCACAGGTGGACTCCAATCAAGTTGTAGAAACATCTCAAGGATGATCAATGGAATCATTTCGAGTCTCATTGTAAAGGGTCTGAATACTTAAGTTAATAAATATGCAAAAAATGTAAAAAAAAATATTTAAAAAAAATAATGTTTTTGGTTTGTCATTATGGGGTATTGTGTGTAGATTGATGAGGGAAAAAATCTTCCATTTTAGAATAAGGCTGTAATGTAACAAAATGTGGAAAAAAGTGAAGCGGTCTGAATACATTACGAATGCACTGTATACCCCTGGTAGACTTTCTATCACTGGCAGAGTTTTCTACCCCTGGCAGTTTTGTACACAGTCATGTGATACGTGGTATAGAGAAGTCCAATCTTAGGAGAGTACATGGGAGGCACTATACTGTGTATCTGCAGGTGTCTATCTGGTCAAACCACTGATACAGGTGCCCCTCCACCCTCTGGTGGGATGGATCATGTCTACAGAGAAACCTAGATTCAAATACTTAGATGTGTGTGTATTGGGTATATGTTGTGAAATTGTTAGATATTACTTGTTAGATATTACTGCACTGTTGGAGCTAGAAACAGAAGCATTTCACTACACCCACAATAATATCTGCTAAACATGTGTATGTGACCAATAAAATGTGATTTTGATTTGAAATAAACGTCCTATTTATCAAAGGTGCTTTTGTCTGGGGTCAAAATGACTCCAAAGGATTTGAATTTGTTAAAAGTCCATATTGATACAGAAACACTAAACCATGATTTAGATGTATTAACAACCAGTTGATTGACAAAGTCATGAAAAAGTGGAAGAATTGAATAAACCACATTTTGTCTATGATAAAAGATATGCCTCTGGGGTCAAAATGATCCATGTCAGAAGTATGGTTCAATGCAAATATGTAGTGGGTGTAAAGTTTGTTTTAAATTCTCACTCATTAAACACGAATCATTTAACACATGCTTCTCTTTGAACGACTTAATATAATATTAACCTTTTATGAAATAAATGAAAAATAAACGTTTGGTTCCTCAACTGCGTTGCCCCCTCCAGTCAGCAGATGGCGATGTGCGTCTTTTAGGTTCAGGCGATGCTGCCAGTGTGACGTATAATCTAGTGGACGGGACGCTCCTTCAACAACAACAGCTAGTCAGACACCTCGGTAGCTTTCTAGCAAACATAGCTACAACATTCACGCTCTTTACACTGTTTTTGGTGTATATTAGTCGCTGTGTATTAAACACACTTCTGTCGTATGTACTTGTTGGCCCATTTAATTATATATTTACGTTGTTTGTCAGCTAGCTGGTTTGCTAAGTTAGCTTAGAACTAGGCTAGTCGCTAATGCTAGCTAGCTAACATCCCCGACCATGAGTTCACTAAGCTACTCTCCTCCTGCTAAAGAAGAGGAGGTCTGCTGGACGGAGAAAGAAGCTCTAGTGAAAGAGGAGGAGGAAGAGAAGGATGTTACAATACAAAAACAAGTAGAGAATGAGGCTGTTACCGTGAAAGAAGAAGAGAAAGACGTTACAGTGAAAGAAGAGGAAGACGCGTTCAGAGTGAAAGAGGAGGAGGATGTTACTGTCACATTGGAAGAAGACGAGGATGAAGAGGAGGAAACTGGATATCTGGTCCCGGTTTCCCAAACTCATCTTAAGACATCCAACGTTGAACATCTTAAGGCGTCCAATGGTTCTAACGGTGAACTTAGCAATAAGATGGTTTTGAGAAACCGTTCCCTGATTAACACTAGTAAGTACTGTCTTAAAAACAGAGGCACAAACTCTGCAGTTGTTGAGCTGATGTGTGGTGTTAAAGGGGAAATATGTAATTGCTACATCCATATTTGGACTTTAAATTATTAATTTATAGCCATTGATTCTTGAAGAATATAACACATGCCTCATGAGCTTAGTTCAACTGTTGTACCCCATCAGAACCCCAAATAAGCTTTTTTTACTCCAATGTTTAGAAACAATTTAAATGATAAACAAACACTGTAAACACTCAACATGGTTAAAACTATAATGTTGATATCATGGATGGTCAGTCCTTGCATCCATAGGTCTGTCTATGAATTTGAAATTAGTTACATTTCTCCAACCCCATAATCATCTTATTACCAAAACAGTGATGGAATTACAACTATGTTATTGTTTGATCTGCAGATTGATTGGTTGATTGTGTGGCTTATTTAAAGGGGTAACCTAGGTTTTAAACAGAAACAAAATGGCTGTCCAGAGACTTGGTTTGGTAAACATCTGAGGGATGGGGGCTGGAGAAATGTAACCACTCTCACATTCATAGAGGAAGCTATTGTATCAACCTTAATCCAAAACCTAAGGACCTTGTCAAGAAGTTCAGACATCTTGGTGTAACAGTTATAAGATGTTGGCTTGACAGTTGCTGGACCCAGGTTTGAGTCCAGCTCAGGGCTACCGCCTGAATTGACTACACTATAAATACAAGGACTGGCCACCCATGAGGTCAAAATTATAGTTTTAACCTGATTTCAAGGCTATATAGTATATTCTATAATTGGCAGTTAAGATTTGCTGTGGGGGTCAAATTGTTGTCAAATTGGAAGTTTACATACACTTATGTTGGTGTCATTAAAACTCGTTTTTCAACCACTCCACACATTTCTTGTTAACTAACTGTAATTTTGGCAAGTCCGTTAGGACATCTACTTTTCAACAGTTGTTTACAGACAGATTATTTCACTTATAATTCACTGAATCACAATTCCAGTGGGTTTGAAGTTTACATACACTAAGTTGACTGTGCCTTTAAACAGCTTGGAGAATTCCAGAGAATTATGCCATGGCTTTAGAAGCTTCTGATTGGCTAATTGACATAATTTGAGTCAATTGGAGGTGTACCTGTGGATGTGTTTCAAGGCATACCTTCAAACTTGGTGCCTCTTTGCTTGACATCATTGGAATATCAAAGGAAATTAGCCAAGACCTCAGTCTGGTTCATCCTTGGGAGCAATTTCCAAACGCCTGAAGGTACCACGTTCATCTGTACAAACAATAGTACGCAAGTATAAACACCATGGGACCACGCAGCCGTCATACCGCTCAGGAAGGAGACGCATTCTGTCTCCTAGAGATGAACGTACTTTGGTGCGAAAAGAGAAAATCAATCCCAGAACAACAGCAAAGGACCTTGTGAAGATGCTGGAGGAAACAGGTACAAAAGTATCTATATCCAAAGTAAAACGAGTCCTATATCTGAAAGGCCGCTCACCAAGGAAGAAGCCACTGCTCCAAAACTGCCATAAAAAAAGCCAGACTACGGTTTGCAACTGCACATGGGGACAAAGATCGTACATTTTGAAAAAATGTCATCTGGTCTGATTATACAAAAATAGAACTGTTTGGCCATAATGACCATCGTTATGTTTGGAGGGAAAAGGGGGAGGCTTGCAAGCCGAAGAACACCATCCCAACTGTGAAGCACAGGGGTGGCAGCATCATATTGTGGGGGTGCTTTGCTGCAATAGGGACTAGTGCAGTTCACAAAATAGATGGCATCATGAGGAAGGAAAAGTATGTCGATATATTGAAGCAATATCTCAAGACATCCATCAGGAAGTTAAAGCTTGGTTGCAAGTGAGTCTTCCATATGGACAATGACCCCAAGCATACTTCCAAAGTTGTGGCAAAATGGCTGAAGGACAACAATGTATTGGAATGGCCATCACAAAGCCCTGACCTCAATCCTATAGAACATTTGTGGGCAGATCTGAAAAAGCGTGTACGAGCAAGGAGACCTACAAACCTGACTCAGTTACACCATCTCTGTCAGGAGGAATGGGCCAAAATTCAACCAACTTATTGTGGGAGGCTACCCAAAACGTTTGACCCAAGTTAAACAATTTAAAGGCAATACTACCAAATGCTAATTGAGTGTATGTAAACTTCTGACCCACTGGGAATGTGATGAACGAAATAAAAGCTAAAATAAATCATTCTCTCTACTATTATTCTGACATTTCACATTCTTAAAATAAAGTGGTGATCCTACTTGACCTAAGACAGGGAAGAATTTCCACTCTGATTAAATGTTAGGAATTGTGAGAAACTGAGTTTAAATGTATTTTGCTAATGTGTATGTAAACTTCCGACTTCAACTGTATACCTAGATTCAATTACATTAAGGGTGAAACATACCTAGATTCAATAACATTTATATGATTCAATAACATTAATGAATTGGTTTGAAACCTTTGTTTTAGAACCTTCTCAAAGTTGGTGCCTTGCCGGTTTCTCACTCGTACCCTGACTTTTTAAAAGGGATTTTGGGACAATTAGCTTAGTTTATAACGTGTATTTTAGGAATTGCGTGTCACAGCATGACAATGTGAACATGATTGGTCGACAGTCTCTTAAACATTTGAATAAAGCTGTAATTTAACAAAATGTGGAAAAGGGGAAGGGTCTGAACGCTCTATGTTTTATTACATTTTTCAAATGTAACCTTTATTTAACTAGACAAGTCAGTTAAGAACAAATTCTTTTTTACAATGACGGACGACGCTTGGCCAATTGTGCGTCTCCCAATCACGGCCGGTTGGGATACAGCCAGGATTCGAACCAGGGACTGTAGTGACGCCTCAAGCACTGAAATGCAGTGCCTTAGACCGCTGCACCACTCGGGAGCCCCAAAATCATCTTCTAGTGCTGTCCCCAACTAAAATAAATCTTGGCCAACCAAGAGTCTAATTTTGTTTCTACCAATCGATTGGTTGAAAATTTCTAATGTGTATTTTTCCATATATAAACACCACCCACATGTATTAATAAAATAAAAATTATTCTCGACCAGGTTGAAATACTATCAGACATCCCCAAATGGGCACATTTATAGGCCTACATTTGTGTACAGGCCAGGTAGACTAGTCCTACTTCTATATGTGTAATCAGGTGCCCGTCCTTACTCAACATTGACAGGAGTTTCAAACAAAAGACAATTAATAAATTGACAACTGACGCATCTTGCGGGGTCAGGTCTGGGTGGTCTGCCAGGGGCCGTTTCATTTAGTATCTGTTTGGGTCGGTAGGGGAATGATTGTATTTCCCCATAGTATGTTGTACCGAAGTTGACTGACTGAAAGGGAGTGTAACTTTGATTATAATTACACTTCCCTGAAGGAGGGAAACGAGGTACAACACCTGTTTGGCCCCACCCCTTCCTGGGTCGGTGAAGAGCGGTATTAAATTTAAGGAATAAATCCGAGCCTCACGGTCATCACCTGTGGAAGGCGGGGCTTCCAGAGAGGCACGGATTTAATAGTATGTTGTACCTAGTTTCCCTCCTTCAGGGAACAGTAGTTATACTCATAAATCATTTCAGAGTTTGCTAAATCCAATGGTTCTAACCGAGAGTCACCTTAACTTTATTGACACCCAAATGGATACTGTCATTAATGCGGTTCTTAAATAATTACACATAATACTTAATACTGTAGCTGTTTAGTTACAGCCACATGTTCAACTATCATCAGCTGATCCAGGAAATCATTTTCTGAATGACAGTCACATGACAAACATCACGACATGCAACAACAACAAAAGTGCTTCTTCATTCATTACTCTGGTAAAGACAGTTATGCCGTGCTCCACGTTGGATCCAACATCCCTAACAAATTGATGTTTATAAAGTGTTATTGTCTGCTTGATTTACTGTAGGGTCTCGTTAGTCTGTTTGGACACAGAGATACTTCGCTCATAATGTGTAGAGAACTGTTCCTTGATGGATAGGCTATTGTACAACACACAGAGATATTTTCCTATATTTGTTGTTAGGTGAAGTTATGGGTCCGACAGTAGGTCTATGTTATTGTTAGGTGAAGTTATGGGCCAATTTGGCAAACTGTACAAACCCTCATTGTCAAGCTGATGGAAAAGCCAAAGAGCATTTTAATGGTTGAAGTGTTTTTAAGTACAAAGTAGTTTATTTGCGATGATGACACAAACATTATATTAAGCAGGACATTCAAACGAGCCTTACAATTACAATCCAAAGTAGTGTGAAATGCACTCATAAGCAACCTGGAAATGGAGGTTTCTCCCCTGAGTTTTCCCCGTTCACATTCAGAATACATTGTGAAAAACTAAAATCTTTGCTCACCATTTTTGCTCCAGGCAGATATACTACATCCATAACTAGCGGTTTCCTCATTAGCAGGGAGGAGTTTCTGCAATCAAATTGCATGTGCATCGCCCTCGTGCCGCAATTTTAGCAAACACAAAAAGGGGCCTACATTGGATACAAAGAGTTGTCTGGCACACTGCTTCGAGTTTCAATAACTTTAACTTATTTCTAGCCTACCATCATCGATTTTACTACTAATGTGAAAACAAGACAAAATATGACTATTCTAGCTCATTTTAAGACAATTGTCAAATAATTTTAACATTCATTACAGACGTCAATTGTTGTACAACATCATGGCTGCGCTGTTGGCAACACTTTTACAGTGGATTACTGCTGTTGTGGGCCTTTAACCATCTGTCTGTCTTTGTTGTTCACACAGGAGAGAGGCGGGACAGTTGTGGATCCTCTGGGGAGTCTCAACAACCTCTTGATGCTGAAGAGGCAGAGAAGAGTCTCTCCAGATCAGAACACCTCAATAAACACCTGCAGAGATCCACAGGGAAGAAATCTTACTGCTGCTCTGACTGTGGGAAGAGATTCACCTCCTCAGGCATTAATATTCATCAGAGAATCCACACAGGAGAGAGACCTTATAGCTGTACTCAATGTGGGAAGAGTTTTGTTCAATCTACATCTCTGACAGTGCACCAGAGAATACACACAGGAGAGAAACCTTATAGCTGTGGTCAATGTGGGAAAAGTTTTCATAAATCTGGCAATCTGACAGTGCACCAGAGAATACACACAGGAGAGAAATCTTATAGCTGTGATCAATGTGGGAAGAGTTTCACTAGATCTGACCATCTGACTTTACACCAGAGAATGCACACAGGAGAGAAATCTTATAGCTGTGGTCAATGTGGGAAGAGTTTTACTGAGTCTGGTGGTCTGACTAAACACCAGAGAACACACACAGGAGAGAAACCTTATAGCTGTGACAAGAGATAATCTGATAAAAAATCTCTGATCAAATATCAGAAAATACATACATGAAGGAGTTGTTTCATGATATCTATGAATTAATGTCACAATGTAGAATGTTTTTAACATTGTAGGAGTATTTTAATGATGTCACAATGTAGAACCTAAACGTTTGTCCCCTGTTCTATTGATTTCAGCCTGATATGGATATTAGCCTCAGGGGGAAAATCCAGGCTCTGAAATGGAAGAGTTACTATTTATGAGATTTAACAAAAAGTGACTAACAAAAAGAGAGTTGTGTTACACTTACCACGTTGGTGACCCACTGGAATCAAAATGCATCACTTCAAAATGTAGCTAGCTGTTTTCTACAAATTGTCTTCTAACCAGGGATGTACACATTATTCCCAGATTCCGTGTGGTTTTTGAGCTGTTAGTTTTAACAGGGCGTGCAACCTCATCTCCCTCCTCTCGCACAAATGATTTTAGCGATGAGTTATGACAAATAAGTGTTGTGTTCCTTTGTTTAGCGACCCCTAAATTTAAATGCATCACTCCAAAATGTAGCTGACTGTCTTCTGCAGGTTGTCCTCTAACCAGTGAGGTAAAATATATCTCCCATTTCCATGTGTTTGTTTAGTTGTGTTAGTTTCAACAGCAAGTACAACCTGATTTCACCCCTAATCGATATCAGTGATTTATTGCTACTTGTCAAAACAACAGCGTTTTTGGTGCCTGTGCTTAAAAAGTAATATGATTAATGTGGCAGATGTTTGTGTATATAGCACATGTTATGTTTAGGTTTTCAATTTATCACAAACTGTTTCTGCATATTGGTTATTGATTTGTACATGTTAAAACTGTGTTTTGACATTGGGGCTATCCTACCTAGAAAAATGTAATTGAAAATACTTTGAAAAAAGGACTATGCAACCAAATATTTGTTTATGCAACCAACTGACAATTTTTGGTACAATTATATTGACATTGTTGCCCTGCTATTAGAATATCAGGGTTCATTCTCAGATGTGCCAACCCAAATGTACTAGAGCATGACATTGGGGACTGGGCCCCGATCCAACAACATGCCTATCTAGTGAACCCTGAGAAGAGAGAGAAGCTCGAAATCAGACATGTCTGTAGTAAGGACAACTTGGTTGCTGATTGTGGGCAGTTAAAAAGTTTTGTGTTTAGCCAGTGCGTTGCCATTGATTACAATTTATTTTGACTGGTTTTCCGTTTGGAGATGAGTTTTATCTGTTATTCTTTTCCGTATTTTTCGTTCCAAGGGGACCAGAGTTCTAGAAGCTTGTGAGTTTTAGGAAGAGGAGAGTTCTAGAAGCTAGTGGGTTTTAGGAAGACCAGAGTTCTAGAAGCTAGTGAGTTTTAGGAAGACAAGGTTTTTTTCTTGTTTTTTTAAAATTGTTGACAGCCAGTAGACACCATGTTTATATTGTAGAAGGTGAAGCATTGTAGTTGATTATAATGTGAAATTGAAGTTGTTTTCTGTTGGTGGTAAGCAAACTTTTAAGGTGTTAGTCTTTGGTTTTTCATTTTGTTTTGAGGTTGGACTTTAGCACGTCTAGTTTGTTAGCACGTAGGACGCACTGATTGGTGTCACCTCGTTAGTGTGTGTTACACCTGTGCTGGCCTGTCCATCTCGTTAGTGGGAAGGTGTTTCACCTGAGCTGGTCCAGGTTCTATTTAAGAGTGTCTGGCCCAGTGTTCCAGTTGTCTTGATACATGTGGAGACTCAACACCTTTAGTTGCTCCACCTTTTTTGTTTGCTTCCTGTCTTTAAGTTTGGTGTGGGTTTTTCTTTTGTTTGCCTCTTCTTGGCCAGATTTAGTGGGTCTCATGGTGGGTGTCTTTTAGGTCCCAGTTGTTGTTACTAGTCAACTTTCAGTGGACACTGAGATCAAAACTGCAAGATTATGTTATAATACTTTTATTGCATCAAATGGTTGTTTTATGCAACAGAATAGAGGGTTCTTAGAACTATTGTCTGTGTTCTACTGAGGAAGGGCCTCTGGGAGAAAACACTGACAGGAGATTTACAATGTCTTTTGGGTGATAAAACCTAAAGAGACCACATTCCAGAGCATGAGTTAATGTTTCTGTTCTATATGGTACCAGGGAGAGATGACCTCAGGGCCAGACCCTGGTCTCTACACAAAGAGTACTGTTTTTACAGCAGATACTGTCTGCTGAGAATTATAAGTATCTTGCATTCAAATCTTAACCTTGTGATCCATTCTATATATCTGTTTTTCGTCATGTAGGTTGAAAGGGGTGTATCTTGGCTGTAAAAGGCCTTTACATCTCGTGGCTCTCAATGAATCATCTCGGGGTGATTCATCTCTCAACGAATCATCTGGGGGTGATTCATCTCTCAATGAATCATCTGGGGTTGATTGTTCGACCAGCCATCATTATCGTAGGGCACCCAATTGATTCACTTTATATGTGTCTGTTGTATTGACCTGATCCCTTATAAGTGAATAAAGGTTTAGTTTAAGAATAACTCTGACTTGTGTCATAAGTTTGTCTCATTTGATATTAAAGAAATTAACAACCACATTTGGGGATGTGAATCTTGACTTGGTGGCCGCTCCTGACGACCTGGGTAAATGGTGCACCAGGGATCCCTCTAACTTGGGATCTCAGAGAGACCACACTGCGGGAACAGAGCAAATGGACCCACCTTTGTTCTGAGAGGCAGCGAGCCAAGTGTATACCACATCTTGAATGTAGTTTTAAAAAAAGAAAGAGGTGAGCGAAACATGCAAAGTGGAGTTTTTAGAAAAGCCTCGTAGGCTCTGAGTGTGTATTCCTGTGTGGAGGTGTAAACAGGGCCCAGTCAGTAGGCTCTGAGTGTGTATTCCTGTGTGGAGGTGTAAACAGGGCCCAGTCAGGAGGCTCTGAGTGTGTGTTCCTGTGTGGAGGTGTAAACAGGGCCCAGTTAGGAGGCTCTGAGTGTGTATTCCTGTGTGGAGGTGTAAACAGGGCCCAGTCAGGAGGCTCTGAGTGTGTATTCCTGTGTGGAGGTGTAAACAGGGCCCAGTCAGGAGGCTCTGAGTGTGTGTTGCTGTGTGGAGGTGTAAACAGGGCCCAGTCAGGAGGCTCTGAGTGTGTATTCCTGTGTGGAGGTGTAAACAGGGCCCAGTCAGGAGGCTGTGAGTGTGTATTCCTGTGTGGAGGTGTAAACAGGGCTGTGTTTAGAATCTGTGTTTACTAGTTAAGACCATTCATGATATAATACAAGATAGTAAGGTGCACCTGTAATTATTTTAAACCTGTAATTGTTTTAAACCTGGACCCCATTTTAGAAGTATTGAAAGATGTATATGTATGAGTTTCATTATCCTAGGAACTAACCATTAGATAAATGTGGAAATATTCCTGCAGGTTAAAATATTGTTGAAAAACAACTAATTGATTAGGTATGTTTGGGAATAGCATTGTGTGACTGTGATATGAGAGTTGTGTGACTGTGATATGAGAGTTGTGTGACTGTGGTATGAGAGTTGTGTGACTGTGATATGAGAGTTGTGTGACTGTGATATGAGAGTTGTGTGACTGTGATATGAGAGTTGTGTGACTGTGATATGAGAGTTGTGTGACTGTGATATGAGAGTTGTGTGACTGTGATGTGAGTGTTGTGTGACTGTGATATGAGCGTTGTGTGACTGTGATATGGGAGTTGTGTGACAGTGGAAATGAGTCTTAATCTGTCGTCTGGATAGTAACATAGAAATATGCTGAATCAGATGATTGAAATGTGGATAATAAGTGGGATGATATTTTAGAAAGCAGCAGAAGGTCTATAGTTCCTGGGAGGCTTGATTTTGCCGTGGTCTCTGGGAGGTTAGAGAACCGTTGACGATCCCATGGTCATTGTCCGGGAAACAAAAGTGTATTTTTTCTGCTGGGAGTATGTTTGGAGAGCTGCTTCGTAGCTGTGGAGAGTCCTTGAAAAAGCAAATGGAATGGTTGTCGTGACTACCTGAGAATTTCTTACGTTTTATATGGATTCTGTAAATATATGAAAACATGACGAATTGTATGTGTGTATAATGATTACTAGAGATTTGATAAAGTAATACTGGGAATATAATTAGATACAATTTAAACAACCCATATGTAGACGAACGTAGGTTTTGAGTTGGTATCTTTAATGGATCATTTGATAAAGATGAGGTTTAGGCATTATTTAACAGTCTACACAGTCTGGGCAGTTGTCTCAGAAACTGATGGGAGTGTGTCCACTTTAGGTTAAGTTACCCTAACGATGTAACTATAAAACGCTTATTGGATTTTCTCCATCCGGGTACTACATTTGAAATAAAATCTGCCCTTAAGGCTTGTGTGTGTGGGGGGGGGGAGTCTTCCCAGTATGAGAGGAGTTGCTAGATTTATTGAATAAACCTTTTTCCATAAAGTTAGAGTGAACCAAGGTGGCTGACTAGCTGTTGATGCTGAAGACGCGTCCCGTCCACTAGATTATACGTCACAGTGGCAGAATCACCTGAAAGACGCACATCGCCATCTGCTGACTGGAGTTGGTATCGCAGTTGAGAAAATACTTTCAGACAAAAAGCTCAAAAGCGACTGCCCCTAAAAACCAACGACTCCCTTTGAAAACGGGCGATGTGGCATCAGCAACATTTATTATAGTGTAACTAAATGGAATAACTTTGATCATACCCAGTCAGCACCTGACGTCCAAGGACGTCAAATTATGGTCGATATCAGGTCTGTCTGAGATTAATACACATACAATTAACAAAGAACATAACAAATGTTCAGCTGTAGTTTTATATAAGCATGCACACCTATGTTAATGAAGAAACAGATGATTGGTGCATAGACATACCTTGTCATGGACATAAAGGCCACTCGTGTCCTCATTGAAGAGGTAGGACAAGAGCAGAATCGCTGCTGTGGTCTCCAGTCCTAGTAAAGTAAAGCAATGATCTTACTACACTTGCTAATTTTATTACAAAATACATTAGAGAAAGGGAAGGAATGAGAGCAAATCCCTCTTCTGTATTGTCCTTCAGGGACTGTCAAAATAGCAGGATGATGTCCTCACCCCTGCCTCGCCTCTCTACCTCTGATAGTCCTTGGATTATCTTTTTGTCTATATCCATTCCATGGACTTGATTCATTTCTGAGAAGATCTGAAAAGATCATTTGCACACATTTGTATGCTAATAGATGTCAGTTTGTATTGACTGCTATGTAGGTTAAATGTACACTTCAAATGCAGCTGTCCTACAACATATCTGTACCTTCTTCTTGATCCCAATTGCATTGTGTCCATGTTCTGTCCTATAAGAATTTCAAAGGAAGAGAAAATGTGTCAAAGAATTACAAGCATTAAAATATATTAAGTAAATATTGAAAGATAAATGTCAGACATACAATTGAATGCAAAATAGAAGAGCATATTAGAGAAAGCACTAGCCAATATAGTACTGCCATACAGTAACAGTACTGCCATACAGGCCTAATATCACATTTCAAGATATCTTTGTACACAAATTGTTCAATATTTTATCAGGCTGACTTGAAAGATTATACGCAACATTTTGCTGCGTGGCAATACTGTGTTTGGATTCTGAAGGGCATTTATAAAAAAGAGGTAGTCTAGACACTATTATTAATACCATTATGCATTTGAATCCCATCTACAGCTACCATCTAAGATATTAATTTCCCTCCACAAGGCGGCGGACATGTAACGTTTCCTAAATGGGATAGTATTGTACATGTAACGTTTCCAAAATGGGATAGTATTGTACATGTAACGTTTCCAAAATGGGATAGTATTGTACATGTAACGTTTCCAAAATGGGATAGTATTGTACATGTAACGTTTCCAAAATGGGATAGTATTGTACATGTAACGTTTCCTAAATGGGATAGTATTGTACATGTAACGTTTCCTAAATGGGATAGTATTGTACATGTAACGTTTCCAAAATAGGATAGTATTGTACATGTAACGTTTCCAAAATGGGATAGTATTGGTGGATATGTAACATTTCCAAAATGGGATAGTATTGTACATGTAACGTTTCCAAAATGGGACAGTATTGTACATGCAACGTTTCCTAAATGGGATAGTATTGTACATGTAACGTTTCCAAAATGGGATAGTATTGTACATGTAACGTTTCCTAAATGGGATAGTATTGTCCATGTAACGTTTCCTAAATGGGATAGTATTGTACATGTAACGTTTCCTAAATGGGATAGTATTGTCCATGTAACGTTTCCAAAATGGGATAGTATTGTCCATGTAACGTTTCCTAAATGGGACAGTGTTGTACATGTAACGTTAAGCCCCCTTGTGAGTTAATAGTATTGCATGCTGTAGCAGGCTATATAAAGAGGAAGACCTCCATTGACAATTCAGTTTGTTGTAACTGTGACAGGTTAAAGGAAATACTCATAGCCTGTTATACATTAAAAAGTATTAGTAAGTTCATAGTATGTGAGGATCTTAAAACATCTAAGGTTAAAAAGATCATGCATTCTGTATTAGTTGATAGAGATGGATAACATTCATATAATTGTGTTAAAAAGTTAAAATCCGTCAAGCTTACAAAGGGTAAAAATTGTAAAAGGAATGTGTAAACGTTATATTAGTTACTTTATTTTGTGGTGCCAAATTGAAGGGGAAAAGTGTTAATCTGTGATCTACTAAATGCTCTTAATCTATGAGCCTGAGATCGATTGCTCTGGTCTCCACCCAAGTTCGGGGGAAATTGCGGGTTTTAACTCATTGCACTAAAGGTCATTGAGGAAACAATACTCTCGTGATTATTTCTCCCCTTTTTCAGGGGCGTAACATCTCGTCTGGACAGGTCACCGTCCTTAGTTAGTTAGTTAGTTAGTTAGTTAGTTAGTTAACGAAGCTAACGTTAGCTAGTTCATTATCACAAAAGTGATAACTGCTCTAGATTGGAAACTTACGTTAATGAGTGTAAAGCCATGTTGGCTTTATGGAAACGATATATACAATATATGGGAAAGAATATAGTTGAGGAAATAATCCAAACCTAGTTGTGCCTAGTTAGGACATAACGTTAGCTAGCTAGCTAACGGTACTGTACTGTAGCTCATACAACGCCGACGGTCAAACCTGGCTTTCTAATATTTACGTTCATTAACTATAGTAACGTTATGGAAGATATTCACAGAAAACCATCATTGTCTTCGTTATTCATTATTAGTATGTTATATTATTATAATAAATGATTTTGAGACATATTCAGAGACAAACATCAACCCAACTTAACCTTTTTAACTGTTGTCGCATCTGTTATGGGTGTAAGATGGCACAGTGATGCCATCTGTTGGTAAATGTTAATTACTGCAACTCCAGTGTTTTACTGGTGTGCTTGAAATACCCGGATGTATTGCAATATACTGAACAAGACTGGTTACTCGCATCCATGCCTCTGTCTCGTCATTTAACATTCAAAAATGGTGTCAGAGTCGGATAACTAACCATGCTCTCCGCAAATTAGAGCCACCTGTTCTGGTTTACCCCCTGAAAAATGCTTATTTGAGTAAAACTTCGCCTGACGCCGGAATTGTCCTTAGCTAGAGTGAGTTTGCTAGTTAGCTTCAGTGTTGTTAGCACCGGTTAGACATGGCAGCGAACATTCCCCCTCCCGCTGTTATGAAGCTCAGCGGAGACTGGAGCACAAACTGGGATACGTTTAGAGGTGAATGGGAGGACTATGCACTAGCAGCGGGACTTCAGGAAAAGGACGATGATGTAGTGGCTGCCACTTTGAGGACTATAATGGGAACAGAATGCCGACACGTATACAAACACAACCTGAACCTAACAGCAGCTCAGCAAGGTAACGCTACAGCTATTCTTAATGCTCTTGAACATTACTTTAAGCCAGCAAAGAACGTTATCTACGAGCGTTATGTTTTCGGTTGTTGCAAACAGGAGGACGGGGAGTCCATTGACAGCTTTGTCACTAGGCTAAGGGAAAAAGCAGCTACATGTGACTATGGTGCTTTAAGAGATGAACTGATCAGAGATAAGCTAGTGCTTGGCATAACTGATGAGGGCACCCGCAGACGTTTGCTGAGAGAACGTGACCTGACGCTGGTCTTGGCAGTGGAGACATGCCGTACAGCAGAGCTTACTGATATACGGATAAGGTCCATGGAACTAGAAAGACAACATATGGACAATGTCAATGCTACATTCAGGCAGCCAGTAAGGAAATTCCCCTTTGCCACAGCTAATGCTAATACTACAGCCAACTCTGCAGCAGACAACCCCAATACGTGCCGATATTGTGGCATTTCTCATGGACGAGGAAAAGAATACTGCCCAGGCTATGGAAAAATATGCAAATCCTGTGGTCCAGCTAATCACTTCGCAAGGGTCTGCATGAAAAGCAAGAGAAAGGAGGGTAAAGTCCATTGAAACAAACACAGATGAAGGGAACAACAGCACAGAGGATGTATATGCTAGCGAGTGCATAGGGGCAGTGAGGGCAAAAGGACAAAAGTGGTTTGTCACTCTGCTACTTAATAATAAACCACAGCAATGCCAGCTAGATTCAGGGGCCACATGTAACGTTATGAGCCTTAGAGACAAAAGGAGGCTCGCGCCCAGAGACAAACTCACACAGAGTAGCACCAAGCTGAAACTGTATTCAGGACAGTTCATGACCTCTTTAGGCCTGTTTGTGACAGAGTGTGTTTTACGTGGCCAGAAACACACCCTTGAGTTTGAAATAGTTGAGGCTAGTCAACAGCCATTACTGTCAGGTTCTACATGCGAGCGCCTTGGACTTATTAACTTCACCATCCCAGCTGATCTTAACATTATAGACAATGTTCAGGCTGGGCCCCTGAGCAAGGAGACACTCCTAAGCAAGTACCATGATGTCTTCAACGCACCGGTCGAGTCAGTTCCCGGTGAAGTCCACTTTGAGTTGGATGCAGCAATCCAGCCTGTCCAGTGTGCACCCCGCAATGTACCAGTGGCCATGAAAGCAGCTACAAAGGCTCAGCTTGACAAATACGAAGCAGATGGCCACATGATATCCGTCACCGAGCCTACAGACTGGATAAGTAATATGGTCATCGTCAAGAAACCAGACAAGCTACGGATATGCATTGATCCTAAACACCTCAACCGGGCTCTGCGACGCTCACATTACATTATGCCCACGTTGGAGGATGTTCTTTACAAGCTCCCAAAGGCCAGAGTCTTCATGCTCGTGGACGCCAGAGATGCCTTCCTGCAGTGCAAGCTCGACGAGCCCAGCAGCTACATGACCACCTTTTGGACACCCTGGGGCAGGAATAGGTGGTTGAAGCTCCCGTTTGGTGTCTCCGTGGCTCCAGAGGTGTATCAGCGGAAACAGCATGAGCTGTTGATGGGACTCAGTGGTGTGGAACCCATAGCAGATGACATCCTCGTAGTGGGCTGTGGGGACAGTGATGAGGAGGCAGAATGTGACCATGATGCCAAGCTGCTGGCCCTGATGGTCAGATGCAGACAGGTCAAGCTAAGGCTAAGCATAAAAAAGCTTCAGTTTAAAGTGCCAGAGGTCCGCTTTCATGGGCACATCTTGTCCTCCACCGGATTGAAGGCGGATCCTGAAAAAGTGAAGGCTGTCTTGGAAATGCCCCACCCATCTGACATGAAGGCAGTGCAGCGCTTCGTCGGATTCGTCACCTACCTGGCCAAGTTCCTACCGCGGCTCTCTGAAGTGTGTGAGCCACTAAGGAGGCTCATGAACAAGGACACCATCTGGCATTGGCTCCCAAAACATGACGCAGCGGTGAGGGAAATAAAACAACTGGTCACCCAGACACCTGTACTGCGATACTACGATGTGTCAAAACCTGTCACGATTCAGAGTGACTCAAGCCAGTATGGACTGGGCTGTTGCCTCATGCAGGAGGGCCAGCCTGTGGCATTCGCCTCTAGGGCACTCACCCCAACAGAGCAGAACTATGCCCAGATAGAGAAGGAGTGCCTCAGCATTGTGTTTGCATGCCAACGCTTCCACCACTACCTGTACGGGCGCGACAATATTACCGCAGAGACGGATCACAAGACCCTTATTGCTATATTCAGCAAGCCTCTCCTGAATGCCCCGAAACGACTGCAGAGCATGCTACTGGCCCTACAAAACTACAACCTCAAGGTGGTGTACAAGCCAGGGCCAGAGATGTATGTGTGTGACACGCTCAGCAGGGCTACTGCATCAGGCACTCACACACGCTCCATGCATGAACGACACGCTGCACACTGCAGCTTACAAACAGAGCAAGTGGATGTTGAACACATCAACCAGGCTGACTACCTCAATGTCACGGACCAGCGCCTTATACAAAATAGGACAGGAGCTGTCAATTCACTAACAAAACAAACCTAGTAATAATTTCCAACATGAACAGTTTATTTTTTTTTTTTTCAGGTAACAACACATTTTGATACTCTCTTCACTTTTATCTCTGTCTGTCAACAATCCCTAATGGGAAACCTACAGATTAAGTATTTTTGGTGGCTGGGACAGACGCCCACAGCGTGAAAAGACAGGGGGCTTGTCTGCGAGGACTGCAGGTTCTCGCACAGGCGTGTCACCTGACTGTCTAAGGGGAGTATTGATGGGCGAGGGAGCGGCCGACCTGTGATCCCCTGGCTCTTCGCCCAGTGCCTCAGGCCCCATGTGACTTGCTGGGGTTCTGTCTTTTGTCATGCGACGCCTTTGACCATCAGGGTTCTGAGTAGGTGCTGGCTCAGCAATCCGAAGGTCAACCCTGTTACGACGGTACAGTGATCCATTCACCTCGACCAAGTAGGAGCGTGGTGCCACTTTCTGTACACAGGATCCGAGTCTCCAGAGGCCAGTCCGGTCCCCTGGTAGTGGCTTCATCCGCACCGTTTCACCCACCCTGAGCTCAGGTAAGTCTTTTGCTGATTTGTCATAGATGAACTTGGAGACCTGTCTTCTGTGACGTAGCTTCACCAGCATGTCTGTCACCACACATGGCTCCGGGAGAGTGCTGGCTACTGGCAGAGCTGCTTTTAAGCGCCGTGCCATGAGGCGCTGGGCCGGGCTGCTATCCATGCCTTCTGTCGGGGTATTGCGCCACTGCAGGATTGCTTTCCAGCCATCTTTGCCCTCTCGCAGAGCTTTTTTTGCAGAGGTTCTTTGCGATTTTGACTGCGGACTCCGCCTTCCCATTAGCTTTTGGGTGTCGTGGTGATGTGACGTGCTCGAATTCCCAATCTGCAGCAAATTTTCGGAACTCAACTCCGGAGAATTGGGGTCCATTGTCTGAAATTACCCTATCTGGCTGGCCATAGCGGGCAAACTGAGCCTTGCAGCGTTTGATTGTTGTCTCTGCTGAGAGGTCGGGGAGGAGGTCAATCTCCCAGAAGTCTGAGTAATGATCGACTACCAGCAGAAAGTCTTTGCCACTGTGCTGGAAGAGATCTAGACTTACTATCTGCCAGGGGCGCATCGGTAGCTCGTGGGACATCATCGTCTCTCTCTGTTGCTTAATGGCAGTTTCATTGCAGATTGTGCATTTACTGACATAGTCTTTGATTTCACTC
The DNA here is from genome assembly GCF_901001165.1 of Salmo trutta. NCBI lineage: Eukaryota > Metazoa > Chordata > Actinopteri > Salmoniformes > Salmonidae > Salmo > Salmo trutta. The sequence goes on along the minus strand of NC_042971.1, from coordinate 7,298,912 downwards.
TGCATTCCTGGCCAATACAGTGTGTCACGTGCTTGTCTGTAACAGGCCACACCTCCTATGTGACTTGAGTGCACGCGCACCAACATCTCAGGGCGCAGAGACCGGGGAATAACGACTCTCTGACCCTTGAATATTACTCAGTTTTGAACACTGAGCTCCTCTTTGACTGGCCAATAATCTCTGACGGCTAAAGCAGTTTCTTCCTTGCAGTCGGGCCAGCCCATCAGAATCACAGACCTCAATGCCTGGAGTTGCTCGTCCCTGTCTGTGTGCTGTCTGATTTGTAAAAGGAAAGATGTTATGGGTGTAAGATGGCACAGTGATGCCATCTGTTGGTAAATGTTAATTACTGCAACTCCAGTGTTTTTACCTGTGTGCTTGAAATACCCGGATGTATTGCAATATACTGAACAAGACTGGTTACTCTGTCTCGTCATTTAACATTCAAACACTTTCACCCTCCTCCATTGCTGTTAGCTAGCTACCTACAAATGCATTTGGAGTTTGTTTTTTACAGTGATAAATAGATAGATAGCTAATATGAATTTAGGTAGCAGATGATATTTAATTCACTTATCAATCTATCTATCTATACAGAATGTGAAGTTGGATAGATAGCTAGCTCATTTAGCAGCTCATTTGAGTTAGCCTGCACTGTAGCTAGTTAGCTAATAATACATCGTTTTTTTTACATTTTCAAAATCTATTTACTTACTTACTTGAATAGGTTCTTCCAGCCATGTGGACAACTGGAAACAGGGCAGCAAAGTTTGTCACCAGAACGTTTTAGAGGATATTACTATTGAACTAGGTACCCATTCAATAACCAGACCTTCATACAAACTTGCTCTGCTGAATTCTTGATGGAGTCACAATGGGCGGCCTAAGCGGCATGTAGTCCATCTGCTGACTGGACGCAGTTCAGTAAAATGTATATTTTATTTTCAGACAACAAGTTAAAGGGGTCAAATACTTATTTCACTCTTTAAAATGCAAATCAATTTATAACATTTTCGACAGGCGTTTTTCAGGATTTTTGTTGTTGTTATTCTGTCTCTCACTGTTCAAATAAACCTACCATTAAAATTATAGACTGATCCTTTCTTTGTCAGTGAAAGTGTCAGTGGGCAAACGTACAAAATCAGCAGGGGATCAAATACCCCCCCCCCCCCATCTCAGACTATGCTGCTCTGACATTGTTTATCCATATATTTATACATTCCTAATTCCATTCCTTTACTTAGATTTGTGTGTTGGGTATTTGTTGTGAAATTGTTGCACTGTGGGAACTAGGAGGACAAGCATTTCACTACACCCGCAATAACATCTGCTGAACCCCTGTATGTGACCAATAACATTTGATTTGATTTATGAAGGTAATTGGTATATAATGTACTTTTCCCCACTCATTCACCCCATCTCTTTACATTGCTTATTTATATACAGTGGCCTGACTGCATCCAGACTGTCAAAGGCCCATCCTGGTAGATCTGAACCTAATGCAGCTTGGAGTGATCAGATGACAGAAGTCACATTTAGGTGCCAGGTGTAACTGAGGCCATAGATGCTCCATATCCATTACTTTAAGTGTTTTATATAATATGACTAAATGTGTTTCTGTGTTGCAGGGGCAGTCAATAAATGGAACAGCAAGGCCACAGAGCATGGCAGAGCTGTGGGAGACCACCTCAAGCCCCTGGTAGAGCCGGGGGTGGTGTTTACCACTCCACCACGCCTTCAGCAGGCTGGAAAAGTGGGATTGATACTGTTTTTCCATATTAAGATGGACCAAGAGTCTATTGATTGTTCATTGGGTTCATTTGTTCAAATCAAATCAAGCTTTATGTATACAGCACATTTCAGACAGGACACAACACAATGAAAATAAATATTTAGTACACAAACATGAGGATAAAAAACAGGAGACTGACAACTGAGCACCTTAAGGAAATGCAATTGATAAAAAAATGTATTGGATGCAATATCCAACCCCAAAATATGTGGTTCTGAAAGTTGACTAGTAACAACAACTGGGACCTGAAAGACACCCACCATGAGACTCACTAAATCTGCCCAAGAAGAGAAAAACCCACACCAAACTTAAAGACCGGAAACAAACCAAAAAGGTGGAGCAACTAAAGGTGTTGACTCTCCACATGTATCAAGACAACTGGAGCACTGGGCCAGACACTCTTAACTAGAACCTGGACCAGCTCAGGTGAAACACCTTCCCACTAACGAGATGGACAAGCCAGCACAGGTGTAACACATACTGACTAACAAGGTGACACCAAACAGTGCGTCCTACGTGCTAACGAGCTAGACGGGCTAACGAGCTAGACGTGCTAACGGAGCTGGACGTGCTAACGGAGCTGGACGTGCTAACGGAGCTGGACGTGCTAACGGAGCTGGACGTGCTAACGGAGCTGGACGTGCTAACGAGCTAGACGTGCTAAAGTCCAACCTCAAAACATAAATGGAAAAACCAAAGCCTGTAACACCTTGCCCCTTAAGACAACAAATATATCTTATATTTTTGTTGGACAAGTTTGCTCACCACCAACAGAAAACAACTTCCATTTCACATTATAATCAACTACAATGCTTCACCTTCACCAATATAAACATGGTGTCCATTGGATGTCAACAATTAAAAACAAGAAAAAAAACGAATTTTTCCCCCACAATTCTAGAACTCTCGTCTTCCTAAAACTCACTAGCTTCTAGAACTCTCATCTTACTAAAACTCTCGTCCCCTTGGAACGAGCCCAAACAAAACTCATCTCCAATACGGAAAAACGTGCAGTCAAAATAAATTGTGATCCATGACAACTCACTGGCGAAACGCAAAACACAAAACTTTTTGACTGCCCACCCTTGAGAAAATCAGCAACCAAGTTGTCCTTACCACAGACATGTCTGATTTCAAGAGGAAACTCCTGCAATATCCGTAGTAACTTTCCACCTCACTGCGGAGCTTCTCTCTCTTTTCAGGGTTCACTAGATAGGCATGTTGTTGGATCAGGGCCCAGTCCCCAATGTCATGCTCTAGTACATTTTGGGTTGGCACATCTGAGAATGAACCCTGATATTCTAAAAGCAGGGCAACAATGTCAATATAATTGTACCAAAAAATGGTCAGTTGGTTGCATAAATAAATATCATTACTAAATGTTACATGAAATGTAAATATGAAATAGCCCCAATGTCAAAACACAGTTTTAAAGTGTCCAAATCAATAACCAATATGCAGAAACAGTTTGGGATAAATTGAAAACCTAAACATAAAATGTGCTATGTACACAAACATCTGCCACAACAATCATATTACTTGTATTTTTTTTAAACAAGCACCTTATAAACTGCACAAGCACCAAAAACACTGTTGGTTTGACAAGTAGCAATAAATCATTGATATCGATTAGGGGGGAAATCAGGTTTACGTGATGTTGAAACTAACACAACTAAAAAAACACATGGAAATGGGAGACATATTTTACCTCACTGGTTAGAGGACAACCTGCAGAAGACAGTCAGCTACATTTTGGAGTGATACATTTAAATGTAGGGGTCGCTCAACAAAGGAACACAACACTTATTTGTCATAACTCATCGATATCATGTTGAAATCAATTGTGCCGAGAGGAGGGAGATGAGGTTGCACGTCCTGTTAAAACTAACAGCTCAAAAACCACACGGAATCTGGGAATAATGTGTACATCACTGGTTAGAGGAGAATTTGTAGAAAACAGCCAGATACATTTTGAAGTGTTGCATTTTGATTCCAGTGGGTCACCAACATGGTAAGTGTAACACAACTCTTTTTTTGTTAGTCACTTTTTGTTAAATCACATAAATAGTAACTCTCTCTCGTTTAGGGTTCTACATTCTGAAGTTATTAAAATACTCCTACTACAATGTTAAAACATTCTACATTGTGACATTATTTCATTGACATAATGCAACAACACCATGTATTTTCTGATGTTTGATCAGAGATCTTTTATCAGAGTATCTCTTGTCACATTGATCACAGCTCACAAGAGATTTCTCTCCTGTGTGTGTTCTCTGGTGCAGCTTCAAAGTCTGTGATGTTGAAAAGCTTTTCCCACAATCTGAACAAGTGAAGCTTCTCTACTGTGTGTGTGTTCTCTCATGTACTATCAGGCTGCTTGACTGAGTAAAACTCTTCCCACATTGATTACAGCTATAAGGTTTCTCTCCTGTGTGTGTTCTCTGGTGTACAGTCAGATTGCCAGATGTAACAAAACACTTCCCACATTGATCACAGCTAAAAGGTTTCTCTCCAGTGTGTGTTCTCTGGTGCACTATCAGGCAGCTTGACAAAGTAAAACTCTTCCCACATTGATCACAGCCATAGGGTTTCTCCCCGGTGTGTATTCTCTGGTGTGATTTCAGGTTGCTTTGCTGAGAAAAACTCTTTCCACATTGATCACAGCCATAAGGTTTCTCTCCAGTGTGTATTCTCTGGTGTGATTTCAGGTTGCTTTGCTGAGTAAAACTATTTCCACAGTGATCACAGCCAAAAGGTTTCTCTCCTGTGTGAATTCTTTGATGCATTTTAAGGTCTACTGAAGAGTTGAATCTCTTCCCACATTCAGAGCAGCAGTGAGATTTCCCTCCAGTGTGTATTCTCAGGTGAACTTTTAGTGAATCTGATCTTGAGAAACTCTTCCCACAGTCAGAGCAACAGTAAGGTTTCTCTCCCGTGTGATTTCTCAGGTGTATTTTAAGTTCTGATGAAGATTTGCAGCATTTCCCACAGTCAGAGCAGCAGTGAGATTTATCACCTGTGTGAATTCTCTGGTGTAGTTTTAGTGAGTCTGATCTTGAGAAACGTTTCCCACAGTCAGAGCAGTAGTATGGTTTCTCTCCTGTGTGAATTCTCAGGTGTATTTTAAGTTCTGATGAAGATTTGCAAAGTTTCCCACAGTCAGAGCAGCAGTGAGATTTATCACCTGTGTGAATTCTCTGGTGTAGTTGTAGTGAATCTGATCTTGAGTAACTCTTCCCACAGTCAGAGCAGCAGTGAGTTCTCTTCCCTGTGGGTCTCTGCTGGTGTTTCTTGAGATGTTCTAATGTGGAGATACTCTTCTCTGCCTCGTCAGCATCATGAGGCTCCCCAGAGGATCCAAGAAAGTCCCGTCTCTCTCCTGTGTGAACAACAAAGTCAGACAGATGGTTAAAGGCCCACCAACAACAGAAATCCACAGTAAAAGGTAATGTCCTGAGCATACCCATTTAGTTGTACAACAATTGACGTCTGTTAAATTATTTGACAATTGTCTTAATATAGTCAAGTGACATAGTTAATAGTCAACAATAGACATATTTTGTATTGTTTTCACATTAGTAGTAACATCGATGATTGTAGGCTAGAAATAAGTTATTCATGTTGTTGAAACACTAAACAGTGTGCCAGACAACTTTTGGTCTCCAATATAGGCCCTTTTCTGTGTTTAATAAAATTGCGGCACGAGGGCGATGCCCACACAATCTGGTTGTAGAAACTCCTCCCTGCTAATGAGGAAACCGATAGTTATGGATGTAGTATATCTGGTAATGAGGAAACCACTAGATATGGATGTAGTATATCTGCTCAGTTGGTAGAGCATGGTGTTTGCAACGCCAGCATGGTGTGTGCAACGCCAGGGTTGTGGGTTCGATTCCCACGGGGGGCCAGTACCAAAACAATGCATGAAATGAAATGTATGCATTCACTACTGTAAGTCGCTCTGGATAAGAGCGTCTGCTAAATGACTAAAATGTAAATGTAAAATGTAGTATATCTGGTAATGAGGAAACCACTAGTTATGGATGTAGTATATCTGGTAATGAGGAAACCACTAGTTACGGATGTAGTATATCTGGTAATGAGGAAACCCCTAGTTATGGATGTAGTATATCTGGTAATGAGGAAACCACTAGTTATGGATGTAGTATATCTGGTAATGAGGAAACCACTAGTTATGGATGTAGTATATCTGGTAATGAGGAAACCACTAGTTATGGATGTAGTAAATCTGGTAATGAGGAAACCACTAGTTATGGATGTAGTATATCTGGTAATGAGGAAACCACTAGTTATGGATGTACTATATCTGGTAATGAGGGAACCACTAGTTATGGATGTAGTATATCTGCCAGGAGCAAAAATGGTGAGCAAAGATTTTAGTTTCTTACAATGTATTCTGAATGTGAATGGGGTAAAACTCAGGGGAGTAACCTCCATTTCCAGGTTGCTAATGAGTGCATTTCACACTACTTTGGATTATAATTGTAAGGCTTGTTTGAATGTCCTGCTTAATATAATGTTTGTGTCATCATTGCAAATCAACTGCTTTATACTTCAACAAGTAAAATGCTCTCTGGCTTTTCCATCAGCCTTACAATGAGTGTTTGCCAATATGGCCCATAACTTCACCTAACAACAACATAGACCTACTGTAGGACCCCTAACTTCACCTAACTTCACCTAACAACAAATATATCTATGTCGTGATGTTTGTCATTTGACTGGCATTCAGTTCCTGGATCAGCTGATGATAGTTGAACATGTGACTAGCTAAACAGCTACAGTATTAAGAATTATGTGTAATTATTGAAGAACCACATTAATGACAGTATCCATTTGGGTGTTGTAAATAAAGTTAACCTCTAGGGTAGGGGGCAGTATTTTCACGGCCGGATGAAAATCGTACCCAAATTAAACGGCCTACTACTCGGGCCCAGGAACTAGAATATGCATATTATTAGTAGATTTGGATAGAAAACACTCTGAAGTTTCTAAAACTGTTTGAATGACGTCTGTGAGTATAACATAACTCATATGGCAGGCAAAAACCTGAGAAAAATCTAACCAGGAAGTGAGAATTCTGGTGCTTGTAGTCCTTTCAAGTCATTGCCAATCGAACACACAGTGACTTAGGGTTCATTTTGCACTTCCTAAGGCTTCCACTAGATGTCAACAGTCTTTAGAATGTTGTTTGAGGCGTCTATGATGAACAGAGAGCAAACAAGAAGGTGGGGAAGTTGGTGATCCAGGGAAGGACATCAGTTCATTGGCGCGCATTCACGTGAGAGGTAGCTGTGTTCCAAAACGTTTTTCAAGACAATGGAATCGTCCGGTTGGAATATTACAGAAGTTTCACGTTATAAAGGCCCTAAAGATTGATGCTATACAAAGTTTGAACGAACGTAAATAGAACTTTTTTACTTTTCGTCGTGACATTTTCAGCGCGCATCCTACACTTGGAGTAGCTAACTGAATGCGCTAACAAGGAGCTATTTGAACATAAATGATGGACTTTATCGAACAAAGCAACATTTATTGTGGACCTGGGATACCTGGAAGTGCCTTCTGATGAAGATCAAAGGTAAGTGAATATTTCTAATGCTATTTAATATTTTAGATGACTCCAAAATGGCGGGTATCTGTATAGCCTAGTGTATTTTTCTGAGCGCAGTACTCAGAATATTGCAAAGTGTGCTTTCCTCTTGAAGCTTATTTGAAATCTGTCACAGCGTTAGCATAAAGGAGATGTTCATCTATAATTCTTTGATTGACAGTTTAATATTTTATCAACGTTTATGACGAGTATTTTTGTAAACTGTTGTGCTGATTCACCGGCAGTATTGGAGGCAAAATATTTTCTGAACGTCGCGCGCCAATGTAAAATGGGGTTTATGGATATAAATATGAACTTGATCGAACAAAAAATGCATGTATTGTGTAACATGATGTCCTAGGAGTGTCATCTGATGAAGATCGTCAAAGGTTAGTGCTTCATTTAGCTGTGTTTTGGGTATTTGTGATGCATCTAGTTGCTTGGAAAATGGCTGTGTGGTTATTTGTGTCTATGTACTCTCCTAACATAATCTAATGTTTGCTTTCGCTGTAAAGCCTTTTTGAAATCGGACAAAGTGGTTCGATTCAGGAGAAGTGTATCTATAAAATGGTGTAAAATAGTCCTATGTTTGAGAACTTTGAATTATGACATTTTGTGGTTTTGAATTTGGCGCTCTGATTTTTCACTGGTCGTTGAATAGTGTGAACCGTGGGTGGGACGATAGCGTCCCACCTCCAGAGGTTAAGGTGACTCTAGGTTAGAACCATTGGATTTAGCAAACTGAAATGATTTTGGATTTCTGTGCCCATGAAAACTGTTTTCCCAGCGTAACATAAAAAGCCACTTAATTTTACGTAGTTCGAGTGCATTTCAAAAAACAAAAAAACTGTCTGACAGCAAGATCCAGTATTTAAGCTGAAGTTCATCATATGACAAGCTTAACATTATGACTATAACTACTGTTCTCTGAAGGCGGGAAACAAGGTACAACATACTATTAAATCCACACGTTATGACTATAACTACTGTTCCCTGAAGGAGGGAAACTAGGTACAACACACTATTAAATACGCGCCCCGCCTTCAACAGGTGATGAGCGTGAGGGTGAGATTCATTCCTTTAATTTAATACAGCTATTCACCGACCCAGGAAAGGGCAGGGCCAAACAGGTGTTGTACCTTGTTTCCCTCCTTCAGGGAACAGTAATTATAGTCTTAAAGTCCCTTTTTAGTCGGTCAACTGTTTTTTAAAATTTTTATTTAACCTTTATTTAACCAAGTAGGCTAGTTGAGAACAAGTTCTCATTTGCAACTGCGACCTGACCAAGATAAAGCAAAGCAGTTCGACACAAACAACAACACAGAGTTACACATGGAACAAACAAACATACAATCAATAATGCAGTAGAAAAATCTATATATAGCATGTGCAAATGAGGTAGGATAAGGGAGGTAAAGCAATAAATAGGCCATGGTGGCAAAGTAATTACAATATAGCAATTAAACACTGGAATGGTAGGATGTGCAGAAGATGAATGTGCAAGTTCAGATACTGGGGTGCAAAGGAGCAATCATTTGAGAAACCAACCATTAATCAACACACAATAGAATCCTCATTAATCAACACAATAGAATCCTCATTAATCAACACAATAGAATCCTCATTAATCAACACACAATAGAATCCTCATTAATCTACACACAATAGAATCCTCATTAATCTACACACAATATAATCCTCATTAATCAACACACAATAGAATCCTCATTAATCAACACACAATAATGAAAAAGTGAAATCAGGTAAAAAAAACTAAAATACTTATTTACTTAGGTATTCAGACCCTTTGCTATGAGACTCGAAATTGCTTTCAGGTGCATCCTGTTTCCATTAATCATCCTTGAGATGTATCTACAACTTGTTCGGAGTCCACCTGTGGTAAATTCAATTGATTGGACATGATTTGGAAAGGCACACACCTGTCTATATAAGGTCCCAGAGTTGACAGTGCATGTCAGAGCAAAAACGAAGCAATGAGGTCGAAGGAATTGTCCGTAGAGCTCCAAGACAGGAGTGTGTCGAGGCATAGATCTGGGCAAAGGTTCCCCAAAAAATTATGCAGCATTGAAGGTCCCCAAGAACACAGTGGCCTCCATCATTCTTAAATGGAATACTCTTCCAAGAGCTGGTCACCCGGCCAAACTAAGCAATTGGGGGAGAAGGGCCTTGGTCAGGGAGGTGACCAAAAACCTGATGGTCACTCTGACAGCGCTCCAGAGTTCCTCTGTGGAGATGGGAGAACCTTCCAGAAGGACAACTATCTCTGCACCACTCCACCAATCAGGCCTTTATGGTAGAATGGCCAGATGGAAACCACTCCTCAGTAAAAGGAACATGACAGCCTGCTTGGAGTTTGACAAAAGGCACCTTAAGGACTCTAAGACCATGAGAAACAAGATTCTCTGGTCTGCTTGTTACGATTGCAAAGCTATACGATATTATAGAGAACAAGTTAATTATCTCACGTCTCTGAAAATATTTGTAATGTTGTGCTTCTTGTTCACGGAGGGTAATTCATGCCAATGTTATTTTCTTTAAGCTGTTAATACGAATTGAAAGGAGTTTCCAATATCCTCATTTCTTAAAGTATTTCTGGTGATAGCTTGTGATAATGACACACAAGCTAGGTCTATTTGAAACATTGCCATCCCATGGCAGCATTTACCAGCCACCAGATTCAGAAGCTTTAAAACCACAAAAATATTTAAAACCCAATTCTATTTTTGCCCAAAGTTAAGATATAAATTATTCAAACTGAACATAATTCATGCTGGTTATTATTTTAGGCTATTTTAGTTTGAGTCAAAGATAGTTTTGGAATAGTTTTCATTTTTCAAACAGGTTTCTTATTTTATTTCAGTTTACTAAATAGTTTCCCCCTAATTACTTTTTCTATAATAAGCATGGAGGTTTCACCTATCAACCAGTCATAGGTACTGGTGACAAAGCGCCTCGTACCCTAGCTGGGAATGGGACAGACAGAACCCTTCTGTGGTAACAGACAGGGGCAATTTGTAATCAAATCTAATTCCCAATGAGACACCTCTGGGGAGGGGTGTCAGCAACATTTAAAAAATATATATATAGTGTTTTATGACAAACCGTTTTTTTACAAATCCGTCAAGACACCAACTTAGACTTTACTGTGAAATGCTTTACTTACAAGCCCTTAATTAACCAACAGTGCAGTTCAAGAAGAAAATATTTACCAAGTAGACTAAAATAAAAAGTAATCATAAAAAGTAACACAATGAGAATAACAATAACGAGGCTTTATACAGGGGGCACCGGTACCGAGTCAGTGTGCAGGGGTACAGGCTAGTTGAGGTAATCTGTACATGAAAGTGGGGGCGTAGTGACTATGCATAGGTAACAAACAACCAGCGAGTAGCAGCAGTGCACAAAAGGGAGGGGGGTGGGGGGTCAATGTAAATTGTCTGGTGGTGATTTTATGAATTGTTCAGCAGTCCTAAGGCTTGGGGGTAGAAGCTGTTGAGGAGGCTTTTGGTCCAAGACTTGCCGTGCGGTAGCAGAGAAAACAGTCTACGACTTGGGTGACTGGAGTCGCTGACAATTTTGTGGGCTTTCCTCTGACACCGCCTATTATATAGGTCCTGGATGGCAGGAAGCTTGGCCACAGTGATGTACTGGGCCATTCGCACTACCCTCTGTAGCGCCTTACGGTCAGATGCCGAGCAGTTGCCATAACAGGCGGCGATGCAACCGGTCAGGATGCTCTCGATGGTGCAGCTGTATTACCTTTTGAGGATCTGGGGACCCATGCCAAATCTTTTCAGTCTCCTGAGGGGGAAAAGGTTTTGTTGTGCCCTCTTCATGACTGTCTTGGTATATACCCACGTGGGTGATTAAAAGATGAACTGAGGTCCACACTCCAGTCCAGTTGGTGGTGGTAATGCACCTGAAAGTTGGTTGCCAACCGCCATATAAAGTCCAAAGAAGAAAAAAGAATCCTGAAGGAAGGAGAAATGACGAGAAACCAATTTGGTCTGGGGCGTCGCAACTGGTTACCTATTTAGATGTATTGTATGAAATTATTTTGATGTGATATGAAAGTACAGCGATTTATGTTTCTAGAAACGAATCGCAATTGAGAATCGATTCACATTTAGGTGGAATATTTTACTATTTTAGCTGCCAGAGCCAGTCTACCTCTGAAAATAACATGCAGTCCTTGGACCTTGAGGAGTAACGGGGGCAGCAATCAGCAGTAGAAACAATAACAAAGCGTACTCCCTGCCCGTTTCGGTAAAAAGCTGAGGGATGGGGCTGGAGAAATGCAACCATCCATGATATCAACATTATAGTTTTAACCATGTTTTGAGGATATACAGTGTTTGTTAATATTTACTGACAAACATTGGAGTAAAAAAAGCTTATATTTTGGGTTCTGATGGGGTACGACAGTTGAACTAAGCTCATGAGGCATTTATAAGTGAATTATTCAAGAAACAATGGGTACATATCTTAATGTATAAGTCCCTAAATGGATGTAACAACTACTGATTGCCCCTTTAAGAGAACATATTGGGCTAATCTAATAGGAGATATTGAGGACTACAGTATTTCAGGCATTGTCATTGGATGCATTTGATCAATTGTTAATGTTTTGCTGATGGTCCACTCTTGATGTTCTACACGTTACAGTGTGGCTTCAGCCATTCCTACAGAACAACATTAAAGTGTAGAACCCCTTTACTGCATATTGGTTCAACGACTGCAGAGACGGTACTTACTGGTGTTAAACAGATCTCCAACCTCCTCTTCTTCCTCCAATGTGACAGTCATCTCCCCCTCCTCCTCTTTCAATCCAAAAACTGCATCATCCTCTTTCTCTTCCTCCTCTTCTTTTACTGTAACATCCTCCTCCTCTTTCACTCTGAACGCGTCTTCCTCTTCTTTCACTGTAACGTCTTTCTCTTCTTCTTTCACGGTAACAGCCTCACCCTCTACTTGTTTTTGTATTGTAACATCCTTCTCTTCCTCCTCCTCTTTCACTAGAGCTTCTTTCTCCGTCCAGCAGACCTCCTCTTCTTTAACAGGAGGAGAGTAACTTAGTGAACTCATGGTCGGAGATGTTAGCTAGTTAGCATTAGCGACTAGCCTAGTTCTAAGCTAACTTAGCAAACCAGCTAGCTGACAAACAACGTAAATATATAATTAAATAGGTCAACAAGTACATACAACAGAAGTGTGTTTAATACACAGCGACTAATATACACCAAACCAGTGTAAAGAGCGTGAATGTTGTAGCTATGTTTGCTAGAAAGCGACCGAGGTGTCTGACTAGCTGTTGTTGTTGAAGGAGCGTCCCGTCCACTAGATTATACGTCACACTGGCAGCATCGCCTGAACCTAAAAGACACACATCGCCATCTGCTGACTGGAGGGCAACGCAGTTGAGGAACCAAACGTTTATTTTTCATTTATTTCAGAAAACTTTAATATTATATTAAGTCGTTCAAAGAGAAGCATGTGTTGATTGATTCGTTTTTAATGAGTGAGAATTTAAAACAAACTTTACACCCACTACATATTTGCATTGAACCATACTTCTGACATGGATCATTTTGACCCCAGAGGGATATCTTTTATCATAGACAAAATGTGGTTTATTCAATTCTATTACATTTTTCATGACTTTGTCAATCAACTTGTTGTTAGTAAATCTAAATCATGGTTTAGTGTTTCTGTATCAATATGGACTTTTAACAAATTCAAATCCTTTGGAGTCATTTTGACCCCAGCCAAAAACACCTTTGATAAATAGGACGTTTATTTCAAATAAAAATCTAATCACATTTTATTTGTCACATACACTTGTTTAGCAGATGTTATTGCGGGTGTAGCGAAATGCTTGTGTTTCTAGCTCCAACAGTCCAGTAATATCTGACAAGTAAAATCTAACACTTTCACAACATATACCCAATACACACACATCTAAGTATTTGAATCTAGGTTTCTCTGTCGACATGATCCATTCCACCAGAGGGTGGAGGGGCACCTGTATCAGTGGTTTTGACCAGATAGACACCTGCAGACACACAGTATAGTGCCTCCCATGTACTCTCCTAAGATTGGACTTTTCTATGCCACGTATCTCATGACCGTGTACAAAACTGCCAGGGGTAGAAAACTCTGCCAGTGGTAGAAAACTCTGCCAGTGGTATACAGTGCATTCGTTAAGTATTCAGACCCCTTCACTTTTTCCACACTTTTTAAAGTTAAAGCCTTATTCTATAATTGAATAATTTTCCACCCTCATCAATCTACACACAATACCTCATAATGACAAAACAAAAACTTTTTTTTGTTGTTGTTTTTTTTACATTTTTGCAAATGTATTACTTAAGTATTCAGACCCTTTGCTATGAGACTCGAAATTGAGCTCAGATGCATCCTGGTTCCATTGATCATCCTTGAGATGTTTCTACAACTTGATTGGAGTCCACTTGTGGTAAATTCAATTGAATAGACATGATTAGGAAAGGCACACAACTGTCTATATAAGGTCCCACAGATTACAGTGCATATCAGAGCAAAAACCAAGCCATGAGGTCAAGGAATTGTCCATAGAGATCTGAGACAGGATAGTGTCGAGGCACAGATCTGGGGAAAGGAACCAAAAAATATCTTCAGCATTGAAGGTCCCCTTGAACACAATGGCCTCCATCATTATTAAACGGAAGAAGTTTGGAACCACCAAGACTGTTTGTAGAGCTGGCCACCCGGCCAAACTGAGAAATCGGGGGAGAAGGGCCTTGGTCAGGGAGGTGAACAAGAACCCGTTGTTCACTCTGACAGAGCTCCAGAGTTCCTCTGTGGAGATGGGAGAACCTTCCAGAAGGACAACCATCTCTGCAGCACTCCACCAATCAGGCCTTAATGTATCAATGATTAAATTGTCAAAATGTATTTCAATGGACAATTCAGTGAACTGTTCTGTGAAAGGTGTTGGCTAGAGATGACATGCAGGAGGTTGGAGGGATTTGTAGTCTTGCATGTCGTCTACTTTGATGTTAATTAGCATTTTAGAATCCGAGAGTAAAGAGACAAACATATTGATACAAGTATTTGTATTTATTATGGAACCCCATTAGTTCCTGCCAAGGCAGCAGCTACTCTTCCTGGGGTTTATTATGGATCCCCATTAGTTCCTGCCAAGGCAGCAGCTACTCTTCCTGGGGTTTATTATGGATCCCCATTAGTTCCTGCCAAGGCAGCAGCTACTCTTCCTGGGGTTTATTATGGAACCCCATTAGTTCCTGCCAAGGCAGCAGCTACTCTTCCTGGGGTTTATTATGGATCCCCATTAGTTCCTGCCAAGGCAGCAGCTACTCTTCCTGGGGTTTATTATGGATCCCCATTAGTTCCTGCCAAGGCAGCAGCTACTCTTCCTGGGGTTTATTATGGATCCCCATTAGTTCCTGCCAAGGCAGCAGCTACTCTTCCTGGGGTTTATTATGGATCCCCATTAGTTCCTGCCAAGGCAGCAGCTACTCTTCCTGGGGTTTATTATGGATCCCCATTATTTCCTGTCAAGGCAGCAGCTACTCTTCCTGGGGTTTATTATGGATCCCCATTAGTTCCTGCCAAGGCAGCAGCTACTCTTCCTGGGGTTTATTATGGATCCCCATTATTTCCTGCCAAGGCACCAGCTACTCTTCCTGGGGTTTAATATGGATCCCCATTAGTTCCTGCCAAGGCAGCAGCTACTCTTCCTGGGGTTTATTATGGATCCCCATTATTTCCTGCCAAGGCACCAGCTACTCTTCCTGGGGTTTATTATGGATCCCCATTAGTTCCTGCCAAGGCAGCAGCTACTCTTCCTGGGGTTTATTATGGATCCCCATTAGTTCCTGTCAAGGCAGCAGCTACTCTTCCTGGGGTTTATTATGGATCCCCATTAGTTCCTGCCAAGGCAGCAGCTACTCTTCCTGGGGTTTATTATGGATCCCCATTAGTTCCTGTCAAGGCAGCAGCTACTCTTCCTGGGGTTTATTATGGATCCCCATTAGTTCCTGTCAAGGCAGCAGCTACTCTTCCTGGGGTTTATTATGGATCCCCATTAGTTCCTGTCAAGGCAGCAGCTACTCTTCCTGGGGTTTATTATGGATCCCCATTAGTTCCTGCCAAGGCAGCAGCTACTCTTCCTGGGGTTTATTATGGATCCCCATTAGTTCCTGTCAAGGCAGCAGCTACTCTTCCTGGGGTTTATTATGGATCCCCATGAGTTCCTGCCAAGGCAGCAGCTACTCTTCCTGTGGTTTATTATGGATCCCCATTAGTTCCTGTCAAGTAAGAAGTATGGTTAGGGAGTGTGCCAGCCTGCCTGAACCACCCCTTTCAAGCAAAAGGTATAAATGATGGGTTATGAACTAAGAGGTATAAATGATGGTTTATGAATTAACAGGTATAAATGATGGGTTATGAATTAACAGGTATAAATGATGGGTTATAAATTAACAGGTATAAATGATGGGTTATGAATTAACAGGTATAAATGATGGGTTATGAACTAACAGGTATAAATGATGGGTTATAAATTAACAGCTATAAATGATGGGTTATGAATTAACAGGTATAAATGATGGGTTATGAATTAACAGGTATAAATGATGGGTTATGAATTAACACATCCCCTGCGAGCCCAGGCATTTCAATACCTTCAGGACTTCTTACGGTCCATGTGCAATGTATATGGTTATCTCTGTCTCTCTCTCCATCTCTTCTTTAACAAGCAGCCATGTTGTTGTCATTCCACCAGGGACCTGTTTTCAGCATTTTAAGTCTCCAGTCAATAACCGGTGCACTGGAATTATCCCTCTACACCCTTTACACATGTACTGCACTGGAATTATACCTCAACACCCTTTACACATGTACTGCACTGGAATTATCCCTCTACACATGTACTGCACTGGAATTATCCCTCTACACATGTACTGTACTGGAATTATCCCTCTACATCCTCTACACATGTACTGTACTGGAATTATCCCTCTACACATGTACTGTACTGGAATTATCCCTCAACACCCTTTACACATGTACTGCACTGGAATTATCCCTATACACATGTACTGCACTGGAATTATCCCTCTACACATGTACTGCACTGGGATTATCCCTCTACACATGTACTGAACTGGGATTATCCCTCTACACATGTACTGCACTGGAATTATCCCTCTACACATGTACTGCACTGGAATTATCCCTCTACACATGTACTGCACTGGAATTATCCCTCTACACATGTACTGTACTGGAATTATCCCTCTACACATGTACTGTACTGGAATTATCCCTCTACACATGTACTGCACTGGAATTATCCCTCTACACATGTACTGTACTGGAATTATCCCTCTACACATGTACTGCACTGGAATTATCCCTCAACACCCTCTACACATGTACTGCACTGGAATTATCCCTCTACACATGTACTGCACTGGAATTATCCCTCTACACATGTACTGTACTGGAATTATCCCTCTAAACCATTTACACATGTACTGCACTGGAATTATCCCTCTACACATGTACTGCACTGGAATTATCCCTCTACACATGTACTGCACTGGAATATCCCTCTACACATGTACTGCACTGGAATTATCCCTCTACACATGTACTTCACTGGAATTATCCCTCTACACATGTACTGCACTGGAATTATCCCTCTACACATGTACTGCACTGGAATTATCCCTCTACACATGTACTGTACTGGAATTATCCCTCTAAACCATTTACACATGTACTGCACTGGAATTATCCCTCTACACATGTACTGCACTGGAATTATCCCTCTACACATGTACTGCACTGGAATTATCCCTCTACACATGTACTGCACTGGAATTATCCTTCTACACATGTACTGTACTGGAATTATCCCTTTACACCATTTACACATGTACTGTAATGGAATTATCCCTCTACACCATTTACACATGTACTGTACTGGAATTATCCCTCTACACATGTACTGTACTGGAATTATCCCTCTACACATGTACTGTACTGGAATTATCCCTCAACACCCTTTATTGCGTACTGCACTGGAATTATCCTTCTACATATGTACTGTACAGGAATTATCACATTGGCTGGCAGAAACTTACAGTTTTTTTATTGGGCCATCAAAGCTGTCTCAGTGAGAGACTAGTTGATTATGGACTAACAGTCTATCAGCTTGAAGGTCACAACTCACGTTATTCTGGTTAAACAGAGAGAGACCAGTTGATTAAGGAGTGGGGATTTTTTGACAATTAGGAAATAATGTCATGTTTTACTCGTACCTCAGCCAGCATTGTGAATGGTTAGGAAATAATATGTCATGTTTTACTCGTACCTCAGCCAGCATTGTGAATGGTTAGGAAATAATATGTCATGTTTTACTCGTACCTCAGCCAGCATTGTGAATGGTTAGGAAATAATATGTCATGTTAGAACTGTACCTCAAAATCTAACGTCTACCTGGCCCACCACTCTACCCTGGACTTGAACAGCCTTTATGACCAGGTCCACCTCTGCAAGGTAGCAATCCCAACGTTTGCAGGACCCTGAAGGACGTCACTCTCATCTGTAGCCCCAGCACCTCACACAGGACAAACAGAGCAACAGACACCCTGCCCAGACACGCAGACACTCTCCCAGACCTGCAAGACCCCCTCCCGAAGGACCTGCACCGAGAGAACCCACACCAAGAGGACCTACACCCAGACCACCGCTTCTACAGACACACCCCAACCAGCTGAGACCACCCCAAATAAACCTTGGCCACACCCTATATAGGCCCCCCATACTGAATTTATACTGTTTTTCATATTAAGATGGACCAAGATACATGTTGCTTTTGCACATATTTGTTCATTGGTTTTGCAAGAGTCTGTTGATTGGTCAGTCATCGGGTTCATTAGTTTTACAATATGTTCAAATCAAATCAAGCTTTATTCATACAGCACATTTCAGACATGGATGCAACGCAATGGCTTCACAGGAAAAAACAAATAAAAAAACAATAAAAATAAACAGAAATATATACTACTCAGCAAACATAAGAGGATACAAAACAGAATAATAACTGAAAGACTAATGAGCATTCTAAGGAAAATTCATTGATTAAAATTGTAACAATTGGATGCAATATTCAACCATAACAAGATGGACAAGCCAGCACAGGTGTAACACATACTGACTAACGAGGTGACACCAATCAGTGCGTCCTACGTGCTAATGAGCTAGACGTGCTAACGGGCTAGACGTGCTAACGAGCTAGACGTGCTAACGAGCTAGACGTGATAACGAGCTAGACGTGCTAATGAGCTAGACGTGCTAACGAGCTAGACGTGATAACGGGCTAGACGTGCTAACGAGCTAGACGTGCTAACGAGCTAGACGTGCTAACGAGCTAGACGTGATAACGGGCTAGACGTGCTAACGAGCTTGACGGGCTAACGAGCTAGACGTGCTAACGAGCTAGACGTGCTAACGGGCTAGACGTGCTAACGAGCTAGACGTGCTAACGGAGCTAGACGTGCTAACGAGCTAGACGTGCTAACGAGCTAGACGTGCTAACGAGCTAGACGTGCTAACGAGCTAGACGTGCTAACGGGCTAGACGTGCTAACGGGCTAGACGTGCTAACGGAGCTAGACGTGCTAACGAGCTAGACGTGCTAACGAGCTAGACGTGCTAACGGAGATAGACGTGCTAACGGAGCTAGACGTGCAAACGAGCTAGACGTGCTAACGAGCTAGACGTGCTAACGAGCTAGACGTGCTAACGGGCTAGACGTGCTAACGGGCTAGACGTGCTAACGGGCTAGACGTGCTAACGGGCTAGACGTGCTGTGGTGGGAATTCTACCCTTAATCAATAATGAGGAGAGGCTAAATTAATAATCAAGGTTTTACTTTTATTAAAAGGCTTGTTATAACAAGGAGGCTTCTGGGTTATATACTATCTCAGGATAGGTGCAACTTCAGAGACGACATACAATGGTTCCAAACACCAACACATCCTGTGCCAGACCTTGGGCCCCAAATACAATCTCCCCCTAGGAGGAGGTGACTGACGCACAGACACTGTGGAGACAAGTGATTGGTTCCCCATTACTCAGGCCATCCCTTCACATGGTTTGTAATAAACACACAGTTCACATGGAAACAATGTTTCCTTCTGATCTCCTTTGCCTCCCTGCTGATATTCTGCCTAGCAACAGGGACATGTGATAGATGCTGATATTCTGCCTAGCAACAGGGACATGTGATAGATGCTGATATTCTGCATAGCAACAGGGACATGTGATAGATGCTGATATTCTGCCTAGCAACAGGGACATGTGATAGATGCTGATATTCTGCCTAGCAACAGGGACATGTGATAGATGCTGATATTCTGCCTAGCAACAGGGACATGTGATCGATAAGCCTGACTTCTCCCCTCTCTGGACTCAAGGTGACTGAAGCCCATTTGAGGGAGGAAGTGCAGCTGCCAACACCAGATTTAGAAAGGAGACATTCTAATAGCAAGAGGTCAATAGTTCATATCAGCATATTCTGCAGATAAGACATCTTAATTATCCATGTTACTTAGCTAATTCTGATTTCTCCACCACAATCTTACCCCAGAAACAGGCTCCAGAACAATAGCTGTGTTACTGGTGTGCAGGATATAACCTTTACTCTGTGGAGGATCAAGAGGAACCAGTCAGTTTCTGTCATATTCTTGGCTGACAGTCCGAACATCATGGGTTCATTCTACACACACAGAACAGTTAGAACATCATGGGTTCATTCTACACACCCAGAACAGTTAGAACATCATGGGTTCATTCTACACACCCAGAACAGTTAGAACATCGTGGGTTCATTCTACACACCCAGAACAGTTAGAACATCGTGGGTTCATTCTACACACCCAGAACAGTTAGAACATCGTGGGTTCATTCTACACACCCAGAACAGTTAGAACATCGTGGGTTCATTCTACACACCCAGAACAGTTAGAACATCATGGGTTCATTCTACACACCCAGAACAGTTAGAACATCGTGGGTTCATTCTACACACCCAGAACAGTTAGAACATCATGGGTTCATTCTACACACCCAGAACAGTTAGAACATCATGGGTTCATTCTACACACCCAGAACAGTTAGAACATCGTGGGTTCATTCTACACACACAGAACAGTTAGAACATCATGGGTTCATTCTACACACCCAGAACAGTTAGAACATCATGGGTTTATTCTACACACCCAGAACAGTTAGAACATCATGGGTTTATTCTACACACCCAGAACAGTTAGAACATCATGGGTTCATTCTACACACCCAGAACAGTCTGGACATCATGGGTTCATTCTACACACCCAGAACAGTTAGAACAGGCCTCTATCAACACACTTTTCTATGTTATAGGAGTTAGGTTCTTTACCAATCTCAAGCCCAATGCCTCGGCTTAAACAATTATATTTTACTACACCAGCATTAGTAAGGTTAAATAGAAATTTCCCTCACAGTGCTAACGAGCTAGACGTGCTAAGGAGCTATACGTGCTAAAGTCCAACCTCAAAACATAAATGGAAAAACCAAAGCATGTAACACCTTCCCCCTTAAGACAACAAATATATCCTATATTTTTGTGAGACAAGTTTGCTCACCACCAACAGAAAACAACTTCCATTTCATATTAAAAACAACTAAAATGCTTCACCTCCTGTCAACAATTAAAAACAAGAAAAACACACTTATTTTCTCCTTTTTCTCTTCTTACTATAGAATCCTAAAACTCACTAGCTTCTAGAACTCTCGTCTTCCTAAAACTCACTAGCTTCTAGAACTCTCGTGTTCCTAAAACTCACTAGCTTCTAGAACTCTCGTGTTCCAAAAACTCACCAGCTTCTAGAACTCTCGTCTTCCTAAAACTCACTAGCTTCTAGAACTCTCGTCTTCCTAAAACTCACTAGCTTCTAGAACACTCGTCTTCCTAAAACTCACTAGCTTCTAGAACTCTCGTCTTCCTAAAACTCACTAGCTTCTAGAACTCTCATCCCCTTGGAACGAGCCCAAACAAAACTCATCTCCAATACGTGCAGTCAAAATAAATTGTGATCCATGGCAACGCACTGGCTAAACACAAAACACATATTTTTGACTGCCCACCCTTGAGACAATCAGCAGCCAAGTTGTCCTTACCTCAGACATGTCTGATTTCAAGAGGAAACTCCTACAATATCCGTAGTAACTTTCCACCTCACTGCAGAGCTTCTCTCTCTTTTCAGGGTTCACTAGATAGGTATGTTGTTGGATCGGGGCCCAGTCCCCAATGTCATGCTCTAGTACATTTGGGTTGGCACATCTGAGAATGTACCCTGATATTCTAAAAGCAGGGCAACAATGTCAATATAATTGTACCCAAAAAATGTCATTTGGTTACATAAATAATTATCATTACTAAATGTTACATGAAATGTAAATATTAAATATTTGGTTGCATAGTCTTATTTTCAACAGCTTTTCAATTACATTTTGCTAGGTGGGATAGCCCCAACGTCAAAACACAGTTTTAACGTGTCCAAATCAATAACCAATATGCAGAAACAGTTTGGGATAAATTGAAAACCTAAACATAACATGTGCTATATACATCTGCCACAATAATCATATTACTTAGATTTTTTTTAAACAAGCACCGTATAAACTGCACAAGCACCAAAAACGCTGTTGTTTTGACAAGTAGCAATAAATCACTGATATCAATTAGGGGGAAAAAATCTGGTTGTTTGTGCTGTTGAAACCAACAACAACAACAACAAAAAACACATGGAAATGGGAGATATCTTTTATCTCACTGGTTAGAGGACAACCTGCAGGAGACAGTTAGCTACATTTTGGAGTGATGCATTTAAATTTAAGGGTCACTAAACAAAGGAACGCAACACTTATTTGTCATCACTCATCGGTATCATGTTGAAATCAGTTGTGCGACAGGAGGGAGATGTGGTTGCACGTCCTGTTAAAACTAACAGCTCAAAAACCACACAGAATCTGGGAATAATGTGTACATCCCTGGTTAGAGGACAATTTGTAGAAAACAGCCAGATACATTTTGAAGTGTTGCATTTTGATTCAAGTGCGTAACCAACACGGTAAGTGTAACAACTCTTTTTTTGTTAGTCACTTTTTGTTAAATCACATAAATAGTAACTCTTCCATTTCAGAGCCTGGATTTTTCCGTGAGGCTAATATCCATATCATGCTGAAATCAATAGAACAGGGGGCAAACGTTTAGGGTTCTACATTGTGACATTATTAAAATACTCCTACTACAATGTTAAAACATTCTACACTGTGAAATTATTAAAACAATTCCTTCATTTATGTATTTTCTGATGTTTGATCAGAGATCTTTTAACAGAGTATCTCTTGTCACATTGATGACAGCTATGAGATTTCTCTAATGTGTGTGTTCTCTGGTGTGCTATCAGGCCACTTGACTGAGTAAAACTCTTCCCACATTGAGTACAGCTATAAGGCTTCTCTCCTGTGTGTGTTCTCTGGTGTGATATCAAGGAGCATGACTGATTAAAACTCTTTCCACATTGAGTACAGCTATATGGTGGTTTCTCTCCTGTGTGTGTTCTCTGGTGTGATTTTAAATCACTTGATCTAACAAAACTCTTTCCGCAGTCAGAGCAGTGGTAAGGTTTCTCTCCTGTGTGTGTTCTCAGGTGTACTTTCAGGCAGCTTGCCTGAGTAAAACTCTTCCCACATTGAGTACAGCTATAAGGTTTCTCTCCTGTGTGTATTCTCTGGTGCACGATTAGGGAGCTTGACTGAATAAAACGCTTCCCACATTGAGTACAGCTATATGGTGTTTTCTCTCCTGTGTGTGTTCTCTGGTGTGATTTTAAATTACTTAAGCTAATAAAACTCTTTCTGCAGTCAGCGCAATGGTAAGTTTTCTCTCCTGTGTGTGTTCTCAGGTGTACTTTCAGGCAGCTTGCCTGAATAAAAATCTTCCCACATTGAGTACAACTACACGGTTTCTCTCCTGTGTGTGTCCGCTTGTGTAATATCAGTCCATTTGGCTGAGTAAAACTCTTCCCACATTGATTACAGCTATATGGTTTCTCTCCTGTGTGTATTCTCTGGTGCATAACCAAGGAGCTTGACCGAGTAAAACTCTTTCCACATTGAGTACAGCTACATGATTTATCTCCTGTGTGTGTTCTCTTGTGTACCTTCAGAGAGCTAGATGTCGTAAAACTCTTCCCACATTGAGTACAGCTAAATGGTTTCTCTCCTGTGTGTGTTCTCTGGTGTACTGTCAGAGAGCTAGATGTAACATAACTCCTCCCACATTGATCACAGCTATAAGATTTATCTCCTGTGTGTGTTCTCTTGTGTAAAGTCAGATAGCTAGATGTAACATAACTCTTCCCACATTGATCACAGCTATAAGGTTTCTCTGTTGTGTGTGTTTTCTGATGTTTAGTCAGATTGGAAGATGTAGTAAAACTCTTCCCACATTGAGTACAGCTATAAGATTTCTCTCCTGTGTGAATTAGCAGGTGTGTTTTCAATGAATATGATCTAGAGAAACTAATTCCACAATGAGAGCAGTGGTACGGCTTTTCTCCTGTGTGGATTCTCCGGTGTATTTCAAGTTCTGATTTAGATTTGCAGTTCTTCTCACAGTCAGAGCAGCAGTAAGGATTATTCAATGTGGGTCTCTGCTGGTGTTTCTTGAGGTGTTCTGATCTGGAGAGACTCTTCTCTGCCCTGTCAGCATCATGATCTTGTTGAGACTCCCCAGAGGACCCAGGATAGTCACATCTCTCTCCTGTGTGAACGACAAAATTAAACAGATGGTTAAAGTCCCACAACAGCAGAAATCCACTCTTTATTTGAGGTCAAAGGTGATGCCCAGAGTGTACCCATGAAGTTGTACAACAATTGACGTCTGTTAAATTATTTGACAATTGTCTTAATACAGTCAAGTGAGCAACAATAGTCATATTTTGTCTTGTTTTCACATTAGTAGTAACATTACATTTTTTTTTTTACATTTTAGTCATTTAGCAGACGCTCTTATCCAGAGCGACTTACAGTTGTGAATGCATACATTTCATGCCTTTCCCCCCCCCCTGTGGGAATCGAACCCACAACCCTGGCGTTGCACACACCATGCTCTACCAACTGAGCCACATGGAAGGCCATCAATAACTACTGGAAGATCCTAACAGTAACACACACGTACTGTAGGACCGATAACTTCACCTAACAACATAGACCTACTGTAGGACCCATAACTTCACCTAACAATAACATAGACCTACTGTAGGACCCATAACTTCACCTAACAACAGCATAGACGTACTGTAGGACCCATAACTTCACCTAACAATAACATAGACCTACTGTAGGACCCATAACTTCACCTAACAACAACATAGACCTACTGTAGGACCCATAACTTCACCTAACAACATATACCTACTGTAGGACCCATAACTTCACCTAACAAGAACATAGACCTACTGTAGGACCCATAACTTCACCTAACAACAACATAGACCTAATAACAGACTCTAAAGGAGAGAAAAAACGATTTGGCAGAGGAGAAGGGGTACAAAAATCAAGAAATTATCTCTTTCAAGGACAGTCTCACAAAAACCAAGCATTCTTGCATTCTTACTAAACTCTGATTTACCTCCCCAAAATATCTCTGCACAACGTCTATTTACACCTCTTCTGGATGGAAACTACAAATGTAATGGCTGCGCTCAATGCAATGGCACTTATAAATGTAGATCCTTCAAACACCCCCAAACAGGGAAACAGATCCCAATCAAAGGTGTTATCACGTGCACCACTAAGGCAGTTATTTATCTTAGAACTTGTCCTTGTTCTAAAATCTATATGACGTATCCAGTTGCGACCCACTTTTTGGAAGCGAACCCCTTGATTTCGTCCCTACATTATATCGGCATCGAACACGTCACCCTCCCTAGGAGAGGGGGTGACCTCGACAATTTATTGTTAAAAACAAGAGGCTGCCTGGATCTTAAATTTAAAGAGCCTTGCTCCCGTCTGTCTCAACATAGCCATTATTGGAATATTGCTATTCATTGTAAATGTTTGGAGGTCTATGTATCCATTATTGTAATATTGCTATTCTTTGTAAATGTTTGGAGGTCTATGTATCCATTATTGTAATATTGCTATTCATTGTAAATGTTTGGAGGTCTATGTATCCATTATTGTAATATTGCTATTCATTGTAAATATTTGGAGGTCTATGTATCCATTATTGTAATATTGCTATTCATTGTAAATGTTTGGAGGTCTATGTATCTATTATTGTAATATTGCTATTCATTGTAAATGTTTGGAGGTCTATGTATCCATTATTGGAATATTGCTATTCATTGTAAATGTTTGGAGGTCATTGTAGCCAAATTGTATCTATGATCCTATGCTATCCATTTATGTTTTCATATGTTCTATTTCTATCTGTAAATTAACCAATGATATCAGGCCACACTCAGACATGATTACAGACACCTGTGTGTGTCCTTTGACACAATATAAACCAGTTACCTGCAGTGTTTGTCATTATACCCTGATGAAGACAGCTTGTCTGTATAAACCAGTTACCTGCAGTGTTTGTCATTATACCCTGATGAAGACAGCTTGTCTGTATAAACTAGTTACCTGCAGTGTTTGTCATTATACCCTGATGAAGACAGCTTGTCTGTATAAACCAGTGACCTGCAGTGTTTGTCATTATACCCTGATGAAGACAGCTTGTCTGTTTAAACTAGTGACCCACAGTGTCTGTCATTATACCCTGATGAAGACAGCTTGTCTGTATAAACTAGTGACCCACAGTGTTTGTCATTATACCCTGATGAAGACAGCTTGTCTGTATAAACCAGTGACCCACAGTGTTTGTCATTATACCCTGATGAAGACAGCCTGTCTGTATAAACCAGTTACCTGCAGTGTTTGTCATTATACCCTGATGAAGACAGCTTGTCTGTTTAAACTAGTGACCCACAGTGTTTGTCATTATACCCTGATGAAGACAGCCTGTCTGTATAAACTAGTGACCCACAGTGTTTGTCATTATACCCTGATGAAGACAGCTTGTCTGTATAAACTAGTGACCCACAGTGTTTGTCATTATACCCTGATGAAGACAGCTTGTCTGTATAAACCAGTTACCTGCAGTGTTTGTCATTATACCCTGATGAAGACAGCTTGTCTGTATAAACTAGTGACCCACAGTGTTTGTCATTATACCCTGATGAAGACAGCTTGTCTGTATAAACCAGTTACCTGCAGTGTTTGTCATTGTACCCTGATGAAGACAGCTTGTCTGTATAAACCAGTTACCTGCAGTGTTTGTCATTATACCCTGATGAAGACAGCTTGTCTGTTTAAACTAGTGACCCACAGTGTTTGTCATTATACCCTGATGAAGACAGCTTGTCTGTATAAACCAGTTACCTGCAGTGTTTGTCATTATACCGTGATGAAGACAGCTTGTCTGTTTAAACTAGTGACCCACAGTGTTTGTCATTATACCCTGATGAAGACAGCTTGTCTATATAAACTAGTGACCCACAGTGTTTGTCATTATACCCTGATGAAGACAGCTTGTCTGTGGAAACGTTGGTTATTAGGTTATTAAATTATTGCATCTGAGCTCCTAGAGTGTGAGGTTCTCCTTTTCTTTTTCAGGCCACTGGGGTCTGACAACTTGGATGGAAAAATTACTGAGGATAATAGAGGACGACATTGCCACTCCTATTTGCCATATGTTCAATATAAGCCTACTAGAAAGTGCAAAAACCCTACCTTGTCACAACACAACTGATTGGCTCAAATGCATTAAGGAAAGAAATTTCACAAATTAACTTTTAATTATTCATTTTTCTGTGACAAATGGTGAATTAGTTATTGATTTATACCACTTTTAAATGGAATTTTATAGATGATGTATTTCTATAAAATCAAAACTGGAATTTTTATTCAAAACAAAGGTTGTAAAAGTATGCTAGACATTTATATAATAAATCATACCTAGTTTAATGTTTCTGTGACAATCAATGAATTAGTTATAGATTTTTACAATTTTAATTATTTTGGCCAATGTCTGAATTTAAATCCAACTTTACCTCGGTCAGAACTTTCATTGTCTAGGTCTCATTTTTAGCCATCTTACTCATTGTTAAAGCCAGGACATTGTGATTAGGAAACTATGAGAACCACACAAAGTCCAGGGGGTGATCACGCTCTACCACTAAGTGTCAGTTTAGTTGGCCCACGTAAGACAGTCTCGTGTTACAATTGTATGTTTTAGTAGCATGAATTGTTCCTGTTCACACCGAGGTGAAGAGCGGAATAATGGAACGAATGAATCACAGCCTGACGCTCATCACCTGTGGAAGGCGGGACTTCCAGTCAGGCGCGGATTTCATTGGCCTTTTCAGGTGTGATTTTAGATCCTTCAACCGAAGTCGCGACTCCCCACAGTATGTTGTACCAAAGTTGACTGACCCTTAAGGGAACTACACTGCCATAAATACAAGGAAAGTCAAGTAGTGTTTCATTTAAAAAATATATATACACAAATCCGGCAAGGCACCAACTCTGAGAAGGGTTTAAAACAAAGGTTTCAAACAATTCATAAATGTTATGGAACGTAGGTATGTTTCGCCTTTAATGTAATGGCATTGAAAACAATGAAAAAAGGCGAATAGCTGTGTTTGAATACCCATACTAACATACTGTATACTACATACATAATGAGTATATACTACATACTATTAGTTAATTGTAGTATACTGTAATTACATATTTAATGAGTATATACTACATACTATTAGTTAATTGTAGTATACTGTAACTACATACTTAATGAGTATATACTACATACTATTAGATAATTGTAGTATACTGTAACTACATACTTAATGAGTATATACTACATACTATTAGATAATTGTAGTAAACTGTAGCTACATACTTAATGAGTATATACTACATACTATTGGTTAATTGTAGTAAACTGTAACTGAACCGTTTCCTTTCAGTTGAGGCTCTTCTCCTGTCTACCGGATGTTTATGCTGTTGCTATGCAACCTCTTGCTAGCTAGTTAGCATAACACATTACTAGTTAGACATTTTACGACTTCAGGTGTGTTTTTAAATTCAATCTTGAATACCAGAGTACTTCATAAATTCAGACCGTTGTCAGATTGTCCATTTATAAATTCAGACCGTTTCTCTCTCGGAGCCACTGGCCGCTCCGGCCGAGGAGTTGGGTTGATTTGACCGTTCTGACCTTAGCTTGCTAGCTACTTCCAGACACAAATGAGACTCTGACCATTTTACTCCCCTAGCAGAGCTGGTTAGGCAGTTTTCATGTTATCCAGAGTGACTGTAACTGTGCTGCTGGTAAACATTTAATTACAATTTTTGCCTACGTTTACTGACACCTGGACATATTCAACGGGTGTTGAGTGCTAGTAAATTCATTATTCTGCTCTCTGGAACTCAGACAAGAGTGTTCTGAAATCTGAGTAGATAGCCAGAGCGAATTTATGAAAGCACCCAAATGTCCATTGAGAACGCACTCGACTATACCATTTAGCTAAGCTAAGGATGACGGGTATGTCATGACGTTGCCCTCTTTGAGTACAGGGAGGACAGTTGACACCCTCCCCCTTGCACCATCCCCCAACCTACCTCCCCCACCCAGGCCCTGTGTGAAGGGGTGGTAAAATTCTAGAGGAGAATCTCTTGCCACATGGCCCAGTTGAGACACAGAGGGGTTTCATAGAGAGACACAGGAAATTCTTCCAACTCACAGAATTGGGGAACCGAACGACATTTATGTTCTGGAGAAGGTATAAAAGATTGGTGAAGAATCCAGCTACGAACTGGTCCGCTTGGTACAATTTTGTGATAGTCAGAAGAGACAATATTACCATAATACTGTTTATATAATAGCCTCAGTTATGGGACTTGCATCTAAATGGTTGTATAAAATGTATTAATAAGGATAAAGCTATTTGTAATACATTGAGATGCCATGTACTGATGTTAATGTGATAGAATGTATTTCTGTACCAGATTAAATCAGTCATCGGCACGCCCCCAGGGACACAGACAGGACCAGGCGTCATGTGACAAGCCTGTTCTATGTTCACGTATAAAACCCCACCCCGATTTACTTTCTTTAGACCAGCTTACCTCAGAAGAGAGAGCCAAGGTTTGACCCCCAATTCCTCTACTGAAAGTTAACTATACCACATGGTTAAACTTTTAGACTATCGAGACCGACAGAATAAGAACAAGTCTTTGATATTAATTATTAGTCTGCAGCTAAGTAAATTATATAATTGAACGCGAAGACCAACGAAACATCCATTCTATAACGACATTAATGAATGTCGCTTTGAAAGATCCATTCTAACCGAGAGAGAGAACTCTCCAACAAGGATCCCGACGACACACTGTGCGTAAATATATATTGATTGCAATTGTTCCCGAATGAGTGAGCGTTCATGTGCAAAGGATTAGCATATCAATTGTTAATATTAATGAACTCTGTGTGCCTCCTCAGCTGCCCTTTTATGACCCTTTGTTTAACACGACACCAGCCATGCCTGTTTAGCCCACAAGGGCACATTACTCTACCAATTCTTTGTGATGATAATTACTGTTTGTATGTTTTCTGTGAATTACTTAGTTTAGTAAATAAATGATTTTAAGACAGTTGATGTATGGATGATTTTAGTAAAGGCTGGATTCGTGCAGATACAACAATTTACGACGTTTGGAATGAGACTGGACGCGAGGTAAAGAATACACCATTTAAACCAGAAGATAATCGGCCTATATTATAATATAGGAAAGTTATATTAGGAAAATTATAACTTTGTAATCTGAATATTTTCCTTGGTGCCCCGATCTTCTAGTTAATACAGTTAAATGATTAGTCAGTTTAATCGCGTGATAATAATTACAGGGAGTTAATTGATAAACATGTCTTCAGTTTAATGGTGCCCAAAGACACGACAGTATAAATGTGTAAATGTTTTCATAATGCATTACAGACTGGTGTGACTGATTATATTATTATTGGTATTATTGATGGTATTATTAATGTTGTCTCTCTCTCTCTCTCTCTCTCTCTCTCTCTAAATTAATCAACACAACACATCCCTTCTGCTACTTGATGAGGTCACTAGGTGTTGTGTTAAGGCTGCTACAATATCATTGAGTTACACAGCTACTTTAGCTGTACTTTAGCCACAGCTTTTAAATGTTATAAAACAGCATTCAACACGAGGCAGACAGATCTTACTTTTCTCCAGTGTGTCAGCAAGCTCCTTCTGGTTCATTTTCCTCAGGACGTGCAGTGTGATCTTCAGAGCCCCCTCTCTGGCACTGCTCTCCTGCTTCTCATCTTCAGCATGCACCACTTCCTCATCCTGCTTCTGACTCTCAAAGACTTCTGGGAGTTCAGGACTAAGAATCCTCTTGAACATCTTCAGCTCGTTCTTCACAAATGTCATCATTTTCTCTTGAAGCAACTAAAATAAATCATGTAAATAAGTTAAGCAAGAGAATAAATACTTTCTCATTAACACATTAATGAATGATTGACAGATCAACTTTACTTGAGGAAAACAAAAACAAATGTACATAACAGGACCACATACACTGAATATGGAGTCCAGGTCTGTTTGATGACTCTGGGAAGACTGACCACTGAGAATCTCTGACTCTGATCTCTCCTGTTGGTTTCTGTGGACAAAACATGAGATTACATCTCCTCATCCAGGGAGCACACACACACACACACACACACACACACACTGTTTTAGGACTATGAAAATGGACTAAACGATTAGCCTATGGATTATGAAAACAACCAAAAGAAATGTGAAAATGGGAGAGGAGAAATGACTAGAGACAGTGTTGTTTAACTCACTGACCATGACCCATGAGTTCTTCTTACCTTTGTTCAGTAGAAAAGTCTCCCTCTCTAAAGGATATAGGTGTAACCATAGACCGGTCACTCTTCATGGACACACAGCTGGGTACAGGGGAGGCTGGTCTCTCCTGCTTGATTGGACTTCAACACAACAGAGACAAACATTACATCTCTCATCTACTCTGATCTCAGATGGGAAACATAAGAAGAGTTCCAAAACGCAACATATCACTTTACAGAAATGAGCTTTCATTGTTTAAAGAAATTATGTATTAATTATTACATCTCTCACAGACAAGAATTTGTTTCAAATCTATCACTTGATGGTTTCATTTCAGAGAGACAAAAATCATGTTTTTTTTATGCAAAATGCTATATATCTGCCTCACTCTCAAATGTGACCGACCGGCTCAATTTGGTAATTAACTAAATAACTACATATATAGTGATTTTGGTTTATGTCTGTTTAATTGTTTGTTATGGTATAAGTTCTTATTTTATGATTGTAAGTGATAAAATTAACTAGTAATTCTCAGTAATTACTACTTTAGTAAGGAATAACACATTTTTTCAGCACTACTGCAGTTGCTAAATAATTCCAATAGATGGTAACATAAGACCACAATGATATTTCAGAATATAAGTTTAGTTTTCTCCCTGGATACACCACCACTCCCCGAGCTTCCTGCAGAACCCCTGCAGTACCTCCACAGACCCCGGATTGAGAACCCCTGATTTAGCAGATGCTCTTATGCAGAGAGATTTACAGTAACTGCATTCACCTTAAGATAGCTATTTATTTAGGAAATAAACTTAATTAATTATTCATAAAATTATCTCACCTCTTAGCTTTGGTGTCATGTCCCCCAGAGAGATGCATTTTGGAGGCAGGGGCCCCCTCCTCTCTCTCCCCAGAGAGATCATTTTAGAGGCAGGGCCCCCCTCCTTCCTCTCCCCAGAGAGACTCATTTTAGAGACAGGACCCCCCTCCTCTCTCTCCCCAGAGAGACTCATTTTAGAGACAGGACCCCCCTCCTCTCTCTCCCCAGAGAAACTCATTTTAGAGACAGGACCCCCCTCCTCTCTCTCCACAGAGAGACTCATTTTAGAGGCAGGGTCCCCTTCCTCTCTCTCCCCAGAGAGATGCATTTTAGAGGCAGGGCCCCCCTCCTCTCTCTCCCCAGAGAGACTAATTTTAGAGCACTGACCCCTGTAAACAGAGATCCAGCATGTTGGTTGTGGTTAACACAGTGACAACTAAACAGAGATCCAGCATGTTGGTTGTGGTTAACACAGTGACGTCCTAAACAGAGATCCAGCATGTTGGTTGTGGTTAACACAGTGACAACTAAACAGAGATCCAGCATGTTGGTTGTGGTCAACACAGTGACAACTAAACAGAGATCCAGCATGTTGGTTGTGGTTAACACAGTGACAACTAAACAGAGATCCAGCATGTTGGTTGTGGTTAACACAGTGACAACTAAACAGAGATCCAGCATGTTGCTTGTGGTTAACACAGTAACAACAAATTATTTTATTCATTATCTCTTAGAAATAACACCGTTTACTGACAGACACATCCAAACAGTCAGGTTATTTAATGTAATGACTTTTTCTAGTCCAATGACTACTCAAAACCCTCCCACAAGGCCTGAACACTAACTAATAGCCCCTGATTGGCCTACATCTTATTTTGGGGCGGCAGGTAGCCGGACGCGCGCACGCGCACACGCACACACACAGGGAGGAAATGTGTTTGTTTAATATTGTTTTAGGACTGTGAAAATGGACAAAAGGATTAGCCGATGGATTATGAAAACAACAAAATGAAATGTGAAAATGGGAGGAGAAATGATGAGAGACAGTGTTGTTTAACTCACTGACCATGACCCATGAGTTCTTCTTACCTTTGTTCAGTAGAAAAGTCTCCCTCTCTAAACACTTCAGGTAGACCCATAGACTGGTCACTCTTCATGGACACAGCTGGGAACAGGGGAGGCTGGTCTCTCCTGCTTGATTGGGCTTCAACAGAACAGAGACAAACATAACATCTCTCATCTACTCTGAGCTCAGATGGGGAAACATAAGAGTTTCATTACAAAACACTAAATATCACTTTTCAGAAATGTTGGTAAATTATCTCATTGTTTAAAGAAATGATTAAACCACTACAAGGCTTTATAAAGACTTTTAAAGTGGGTAATTTCCACATAAAATGCACATTTGCTGTTATTTTCCCGATTTGAGAAACTGGGTCAAATTAACATGGCATCTGTAAGTGAATTCATCTTTAGATATCTAGGTGGGACAACCACATATCACAGTCAGATATACAGGATACAAATATTCCATTCCGGCTAAACATTGGATATATAGATATCTAGGTGGATATATAGATATCTAGGTGGAAATATAGATATCTAGGTGGATATATAGATATCTAGGTGGACATATAGATATCTAGGTGGTTATATAGATATCTAGGTGGATATATAGATATCTAGGTGGATATATAGATATCTAGGTGGATATATAGATATCTAGGTGGATGTATAGATATCTAGGTGGATATATAGATGTCTAGGTGGATATATAGATATCTAGGTGGATATATAGATGTCTAGGTAGATATATAGATATATAGGAGGATATATAGATGTCTAGGTGAATATATAGATATCTAGGTGGATATATAGATATCTAGGTGGATATATAGATATCTAGGTGGATATATAGATGTCTAGGTGGATATATAGATATCTAGGTGGATATATAGATGTCTAGGTGGATATATAGATGTCTAGGTGGATATATAGATATCTAGGTGGATATATAGATATCTAGGTGGATATATAGATGTCTAGGTGGATATATAGATATCTAGGTGGATATATAGATGTCTAGGTGGATATATAGATGTCTAGGTGGATATATAGATATCTAGGTGGATATATAGATATCTAGGTGGATGTATAGATATCTAGGTGGATATATAGATATCTAGGTGGATACATAGATATCTAGGTGGATATATAGATATCAAGGTGGATATATAGATATCTAGGTGGCTGTATAGATATCTAGGTGGATATATAGATATCTAGGTGGATATATAGATATCTAGGTGGATATATAGATATCTAGGTGGATATATAGATATCTAGGTGGATATACAGATATCTAGGTGGATATACAGATATCTAGGTGGATATATAGATATCTAGGTGGATATATAGATATCTAGGTGGATATATAGATGTCTAGGTGGATATACAGATATCTAGGTGGATATACAGATGTCTAGGTGGATATATAGATATCTAGTGGATATATAGATATCTAGGTGGATATATAGATAGCTAGGTGTATATAAACATATAGATATCTAGGTGGATATATAGATGTCTAGGTGGATATATAGATATCTAGGTGGATATATAGATGTCTAGGTGGATATATAGATATCTAGGTGGATATATAGATATCTAGGTGGATATATAGATATCTAGGTGGATGTATAGATATCTAGGTGGATATATAGATATCTAGGTGGATATATAGCGTTTTGCAAAGAAACACAGTTTCATACACATCTAAAATCTAGAACAGTTATATAGAATGTACCCATAAGCAATCATTTCTGAATAAAAAGCATTTTAGAATATACATTCTTAAACAATATTGTCAGCTCACCTCTTAGTTTTGGTGTCATGTCCCCCAGAGATGCTCATTTTAGAGGCAGGACCCCCCTCCTCTCTCTCCCCAGAGAGACTCATTTTAGAGGCAGGGCCCCCCTCCTCTCTCTCCCTAGAGAGACTAATTTTAGAGGCAGGGCCCCCCTCCTCTCTCTCCCCAGAGAGACTCATTTTGGAGCACTGAGCCCTAAACAGAGATCCAGCATGTTGGTTGTGATTAACATAGTAACAACTAAACAGAGATCCAACATGTTGGTTGTGTTTAACACAGTGACAACTAAACAGAGATCCAGCATGTTGGTTGTGGTTAACACAGTGGCAACTAATAATTGTATTCATTATCTCTTAGAAATAAAACAGTTTACTAAAAGACACATCCAAACAGTCAGGTGATTTAATGTAATTACTTTTTCTAGCCCAATGACCACTCAAAACCCTCCCACAAGGCCTGAACACTAACTAATAGCCCCTGATAGGCCTACATCTTATTTTGGGGCGGCAGGTAGTCTAGTGGTTAGAGCATTGGAGCGGCAGGTAGCCTAGTGGTTAGAGCGTTGGGGCGGCAGGTAGCCTAGTGGTTAGAGCGTTGGGGCGGCAGGTAGCCTAGTGGTTAGAGCGTTGGGGCGGCAGGTAGCCTAGTGGTTATGTGGTTGTTGCTGCCCGTAGCGTTGAAGGCAAGGGAAGCCAGTGAGCATTTGGCTTCCTTTGATTGTGTTGGCTGTGCTAGCTGTGCTAGCTGTGTTAGCTGTGCTAGCTGTGTTAGCTGTGCTATCTGTGTTAGCTGTGCTAGCTGTGTTAGCTGTGCTAACTGTGTTAGCGGTGTTAGCTGTGTTAGCTGTGCTAGCTGTGCTAACTGTGTTAGCGTTGTTAGCTGTGTTAGCTGTGTTAGCTGTGTAAGCCGTTTTAAATAACAACTCACAGCTGTGTTAATAGACCCAACTCAGTAGTGTGTGTCTAGGTAACATGCGTTGGTCAGTGTGTTTTAGCGAGAGAAACAGATGGCAGAGTCTCTGACGTCTCACACACACACACACACACACACATAGTTATCTATATACACCCGGTGTATCCAGAATAAACTAAACGGTGTACACCGGGTGTATCCAGTATAAACTAAATGGTGTACATCCGGTGTATCCAGTATAAACTAACGGTGTACACCCGGTGTATCCAGAATAAACTAAACGGTGTACACCGGGTGTATCCAGTATAAACTAAATGGTGTACATCCGGTGTATCCAGTATAAACTAACGGTGTACACCCGGTGTATCCAGTATAAATTAAACGGTGTACACCTGGTGTATCCAGTATAAACTAAACGGTGTACACCCGGTGTAGCCAGTATAAACTAAACGGTGTACACTCGGTGTACCCAGTATAATCTTAACGGTTTACACCCGGTGTATCCAGTATAAGCTAAACGGTGTACACCCGGTGTATCCAGTATAAACTAACGGTGTACACCAGGTGTATCCAGTATAAACTAAACGGTGTACACCCGGTGTATCCAGTATAATCTAAACGGTTTACACCCGGTGTATCCAATATAAATTATCGGTGTACACCCGGTGTATCCAGTATAAACTAAACGGTGTACACCCGGTGTATCCAGTATAAACTAACGGTGTACACCAGGTGTATCCAGTATGAACTAAACGGTGTACACCCGGTGTATGCAGTATAATCTAAACGGTTTACACCCGGTGTATCCAGTATATCTAAACGGTGTACACCCGGTGTAACCAATATAAACATCTCTCCCTCTGACCGACTCCTGGATCTGGATACGCGTTTCTATGGAGACAAGAGGTCAGGTCAGGGGTCACACAGAACCATCACTACCACCATCATCATCCTCCTCCTCTTCCTCACCTCCATTAGAATCCTGGTAGACGTCAGTCTCCCCCAGATCTACTCCCAGTCTCCTACAAACAGACAGGTTAGGGTTAGGAGGTGTTACTGAACAGACAGACAGACAGACAGACAGACAGACAGACAGACAGACAGACAGACAGACAGACAGACAGACAGACAGACAGACAGACAGACAGACAGACAGACAGACAGACAGACAGACAGACAGACAGACAGACAGACAGAAATCCCTCTCTCTGGGCATGAGAGTATAGCTTACACCCTGGAACTATGGACCTCCAGGCCTCTAAACCTCTACTACTTTGCCCGGGTATATCCCTCTCTCTGGGCATGAGAGTATAGCTTACACCCCGGAACTATGGACCTCCAGGCCTCTAAACCTCTACTACTTTGCCCCGGGTAAATCCCTCTATCTGGGCATGAGAGTATAGCTTACACCCTGGAACTATGGACCTCCAGGCCTCTAAACCTCTACTACTTTGCCCGGGTAAATCCCTCTCTCTGGGCATGAGAGTATAGCTTACACCCTGGAACTTCGGATCTCCTTAAGAGTTAAAACAGGGTGCAGCCTTGACCTCTAAATCTCTTCCAATAGGAATACATTGCCTGCTGCCCTAATTCCAACCTTCCTAAGTCTGGCAGAACTACTAATAACATTTTTATGAACAGCAAGACAATTACAGTAATATATATATTGAATGAATAAAGAGATATCTTACCTTGAACCAGTAGCAGATGCCATCTTGCTCCAAGTAATTTCTCAACTAAATGTTTTCAGAATACAGCAAAGGTAACAATCCAAAATCAGCTCCTTGGAAGTGTGTTCTCTCTCAGTATAAAGTTCTATTGAGAATGACTTCTCTGGAGAAGGCCATTATATACACACACTCAGATAGGCACAACCCATTTCAACATTTAAATATCGAAACAAGAAAAAACCCTGGGTTTAAAGTTGTGTTAAATTGATCATTCAGGAGATGAGATTAACACCTTGCATTGATTGTCCATCCAAGGTGGTTGCCTACGTCATTGTTATGTTGAGGTCAGAGGATCATCAGGGTAATTCATTTCAGGGCTGGGCTCTCTTTCATTCAGTAATACAGAGGCAGGGCAATCAAAGGCTCCAAGTCACTGAACTGCCCATCAGCCCAGCCATTGTTATTATTCATACTGTTTGGAAACAGGTTCTATTCAAAACCTCTCAGACTAGAAAATATAAATAATATTTACTAGTGTGGAGACCAGCCAACACCACTATATAGAACTATACTATATAGAACCCTCATTTACAACGCTCATTTAGAACACTCATTTAGAACCCTCATTTAGAACCCTCATTTACAACGCTCATATACAACGCTCATTTAGAACCCTCATTTACAACGCTCATTTAGAACGCTAATTTTAGAACACTCATTTAGAACCCTCATTTACAATGCTCATTTAGAACGCAACTTTACAACGCTCATTTAGAACGCTATTTTAGAACCCTCGTTTAGAACGCTCATTTAGAACGCTCATTTAGAACACTCATTTAGAACCCTCGTTTAGAACCCTCATTTACAATGCTCATTTACAACGCTCATTTAGAACACTCATTTAGAACCCTCATTTACAACGCTCATTTAGAACGCTCATTTAGAACGCTCATTTTAGAACACTCGTTTACAACCCTCATTTAGAACACTCATTTAGAACCCTCATTTACAACGCTCATTTAGAACCCTCATTTACAATGCTGATTTAGAACACTCATTTAGAACCCTCATTTACAATGCTCATTTAGAACGCTCATTTAGTGTTTTTAAATAGGCATCCTATCATTTGAAAATTAGTTGAAAGGCTAAGTGATTCTCCTCCTGAGAAGAAGCTGACAGCCTTCAAACAGAGCAAAAAAAGTGGTCCCAAACAATATGTCAAAATGAATAAAAAAATGATACAGCTGTCTTTAATAAGATCAAACTGAACTAACTGCTATCTTGAAATGTTGAAAAAGTGTTTTTAAATAGGCATCCTATCATTTGAAAATTAGTTGAAAGGCTAAGTGATTCTCCTCCTGACAAGAAGTTGACAGCCTTCAAACAGAGCAAAAAAAGTGGGCGTGAACATAGAATATTTTGGGGTAAAAAAAAAGAATATACAGCTGTCTTTAATAAGATCAAACTGAACTAACTGCTATCTTGAAATGTTGAAAAAGTGTTTTTAAATAGCTCAGTCTTATCACTCAATATGAGTCAAAATCTGTCACTTCCAGGAGTGCTCATTTTGTCAAAAATGAAAAAATTAACAACTCACAGCTGTGTTAATAGACCCAACTCAAACATCTGCTATCTTGAAATGTCCAAAAAAGGTATTTAAATGGGCCTACCAGACATCTTCTTGAGAGAAGATAAGGTCAAAAATCAAATTGTATTAGTCATGTCTGATTTCAAGAGCAAACTCCTGCAATATCTCGATAGGCATGTTGTTGGATCAGGGCCCAGTCCCCAATGTCATGCTATAGTACATTTGGGTTGGCACATCAGAATGAACCCTGATATTCTAAAAGCAGGATAATGATGTCAATATAATTGTACCCAAAAATGGTCAGTTGGTTGCATAAATAATTATGATTACTAAATGTTACATGAATTGTAAATATGAAATATGAAACCAAATGTACACCCCTTTGTTAATATGTATTGGCAATAATTAACTTAAGGGTGAGGCATGTAATAATAAAACATGTATCTTTTGTCAGGCTGAATGTTTGAAATATGAGGTGATTTGAATCATGCTACTTCAGTAGTGGAATAAAGACATATAGCACTTGGATGTTGTAAATAAATACTGGAGTGATGTAAGATTGTTACATTTTTTTTATTATAGACCAATTTATTATACTGCGTCCTTATGTATAGGCTGCAAGTACCTTGAAATTAAGTTGTTTTCAAGTCATTGAAAGAACGACCCGAAAATACATCTTTTCAACTTTCACTTTGAACTACAAGCGAACATATATTGGACGTCGGGCATAGTCTTATTTTCAACGTCTTTTGAATTACATTTTGCTAAATGGGAATAGCGCAATGACAAAACACAGTTTTAACGTCTCCAAATCAATAACCAATATGTAGAAACAATTTGGGATATATTGAAAACATTTTGAAGTGTTGCATTTTGATTCAAGTGGGTCACCAACATGGTAAGTGTAACACAACTCTATTTTTGTTTGTCACTTTTTGTTACATAAATAAATAGTAACTCTTTCAATTCAGAGCCTGGATTTTTCTTTCCACTCAGGCTAATATCAACTGAACAGTGGCCAAACGTTTAGGGTTCTACATTCTGACATTCCTTAAAATACTGCTACTACAATGTTAAAACATTCTATATTGTGACGTTACTAAAATACTTCCACAATATTAAAAACATTTTACATTATTTCATTGATATCATGAAACAACTCCATGTATTTTCTGATGTTTAGTCAGAGATTTTTTATTAGAGTATCTCTTCCCACATTGATTACAGCTATGAGATTTCTCTCCTGTGTGTGTTCTCTGGTGTATAGTTAGATAGCTAGATGTAGTAAAACTCTTCCTACATTGATCACAGCTATAAGGTTTATCTCCTGTGTGTGTCCGCTGGTGTGATGTCAGGCTGGTTGACTGAGTAAAACTCATCCCACATTGACCACAGCTATAAGGTTTCTCTCCTGTGTGTGTTCTCTGGTGTGATATCAGGCTGGTTGAATGAGTAAAACTCTTCCCACATTGAGTACAGCTATAAGGTTTCTCTCCTGTGTGTGTTCTCTGGTGTGATATCAGGCTGGTTGAATGAGTAAAACTCTTTCCACATTGAGTACAGCTATAAGCTTTCTCTCCTGTGTGTGTTCTCTGGTGTGATATTAGGTTGTTTAGCCAAGTAAAACGCTTCCCACACTGACTACAGCTATAAAGTTTCTCTCCTGGGTGTGTTCTCTGGTGTATAGTTAGATTGCTAGATGTAGAAAAACTCTTCCCACATTGGTCACAGATATAAGGTTTCTCTCCTGTGTGTGTTCTCTGGTGTATAGTTAGATAGCTAGATGTAGTAAAACTCTTCCCACATTGATCACAGCTATAAGGTTTCTCTCCTGTGTGTGTCCGCTGGTGTACTATCAGGCTGTATTGCCGAGAAAAACTCTTCCCACATTGATCACAGCTATAAGATTTCTCTCCTGTGTGTGTTCTCTGGTGTTCAGTCAGAGAGCCAGATATACAGAAACTCTTTCCACATTGACTACAGCTATAAGGTTTCTCTCCTGTGTGTGTTCTCTGGTGTTTTGTCAGACAGCCAGATGCACCGAAACTCTTTCCACATTGATCACAGCTATATGGTTTCTCTCCTGTGTGTATTCTCTGATGTATAGTGAGATAGCTAGATCTGGTAAATCTCTTCCCACATTGATCACAGCTGTAAGGTTTCTCTCCAGTGTGAATTCTTTGATGTATTTTAAGGTCTGATGAAGTGTTGAATCGTTTCCCACAGCCAGAGCAGCAGTTAGATTTCTTCCCTGTGGGTCTCTGCTGGTGTTTCTTTAGGAGTTCTGATCTGGAGAGACTTTTCTCTGCCTCTTCAGCATCATGATGTTGTTGAGGCTCCCCAGAGGATCCCCGATAGTCACGTCTCTCTCCTGTGTGAATGACAAAGTCAGACAGACGGTTAAAGACCCACAACAGCGGAAATCAAATCAAATGTATTCATAAAGCCCTTCTTACATCAGCTGATGTCACAAAGTGCTGTACAGAAACCCAGCCTAAAACCCCAAACAGCGAGGAATGCAGGTGTAGAAGCACGGTGGCTAGGAAAAACTCCCTAGAAAGGCTAAAACCTAGGAAGAAACCTAGAGAGGAACCAGGCTATGAGGGGTGGCCAGTCCTCTTCTGGCTGTGCCGGGTGGAGATTATAACAGAATATGGCCAAGATGTTAAATTGTTCATAAATGACCAGCATGGTCAAATAATAATAATCACAGTAGTTGTCGAGGGTGCAACAGGTCAGGACCCCAGGAGTAAACGTCAGTTGGCTTTTCATAGCTGATCATTGAGAGTATATCTACCGCTCCTGCTGTCTCTAGAGAGTTGAAAACAGCAGGTCTGCAGGTCTGGGACTGTTTATTTGAGGTGATGCCCAGAGCATACCCATGAAGTTGTACAACAATTCATATCTGTTAAATTATTTGACAATTAAGACAGTCAAGTTAGCAACAAGTCATATTTAGTCTTATTTTCACATTAGTAGTAACTAGAAATAAGTTATTAAAGTTGTTGAAATCCTAAGCAGTGTGCCAGACAACTATTGGTCTCCAATATAGGTCCTTTCAGCACGAGGGCAAAGCACACACAATTTGATTGCAGAAACTCCTCCCTGCTAATGAGGAAACCACTAGTTATGGATGTAGTATATCTGGTAATGAGGAAACCACTAGTTATGGATGTAGTAAATCTGCTAATGAGGAAACCACTAGTTATGGATGTAGTATATCTGGTAATGAGGAAACCACTAGTTATGGATGTAGTAAATCTGCTAATGAGGAAACCACTAGTTATGGATGTAGTATATCTGGTAATGAGGAAACCATTAGTTATTGATGTAGTATATCTGGTAATGAGGAAACCACTAGTTATGGATGTAGTATATCTGGTAATGAGGAAACCACTAGTTATGGATGTAGTATATCTGGTCATGAGGAAACCACTAGTTATGGATGTAGTATATCTGGTAATGAGGAAACCACTAGTTATGGATGTAGTATGTCTGGTAATGAGGAAACCACTAGTTATGGATGTAGTATATCTGGAAATTGAGGAAACCACTAGTTATGGATGTAGTATATCTGGTAATGAGGAAACCACTAGTTATGGATGTAGAATATCTGCATGGAGCAAAAATAGTGAACAAAGATTTTAGTTTTTCACAAAGCATTCTGAATATTAGAGCGCAAGATCAGGAGAGCTACTCAAGGAAACTCACATTAAGCTCTGTGTCTATTCACTAATTCACCACCGTGGGGGAAAACTCAGGGGAGTTCTCATAGGCTGACAGTAAATAAAGCCTCCATTTACAGGTTGATTATGAGTGCATTTCACACTACTTTTGGATTATAACTGTAAGACTCGCTTGAATCACCTGCTTAATATGTTTGTGTTATTGTCGCAAATCAACTGCTTTATACTTAAAAAAACACTTCAACTAGTAAAATGCTCTTTGGCTAGCTTTGCCATCAAGCTGACAATAAGGGTTTGTACACCAAGTGTTTAACAAATTGGCCCATAACTTCACCTAATAATAACATAGACCCACTGTAGGACCCATAACTTCACCTAACAACAACATAGACCTACTGTAGAACCCATAACTTCACCTAACAACAACACAGACCTACTGTAGGACCCATAACTTCACCTAACAACATAGACCTACTATAGGACCCTTAACTTCACCTAACAGCACGTTGGTTGTTGTTGCATGTTGATGTTTGTAATTTGACTGCATAGAAATGCAAGCAAACCAGTGGTTGTATCTCTCTAGGTCATGCCAGTAGGTTACAGTAGGTTGTATCTCTCTAGGTCATGCCAGTAGGTTACAGTAGATTGTATCTCTTTAGGTCATGCCAGTAGGTTACAGTAGGTTGTAACTCTCTAGGTCATGCCAGTAGGTTACAGTGGTTGTATCTCTCTAGGTCATGCCAGTAGGCTGTATCCAAGTTGAAACAATTGTCATCCCAATGTGGAAAGTGTTGAATTTGGTCAACAACAAAATGAATGGCTTATTTGCTACGTGAGGTTTACTTGATCTAACAGAAGTTTCGTAATGATTAAGTTGTTATGTGGACACGTGACATACCGACAACTTTGATAAAACACTATAGGATTTATCTCCAGATCGCTATGCATATTCATGCTAGTAGCTTAGCATCTCTCTCCATTGAGTACAGGCGGTTGACGACAACAACCCTCATAGAATATAAACAATAGATTACAATAATAACATGTATCCACCAATCCAAAGACAGGATAGGCGGGAGATAGACAACCCACAGTGCAGCTTTGTGGACAACGACTCCCCTTGTTAGGGCGGAGAGACATCTTGTCAGTATATCCATAATCTTTGGTGTAGCCAACCCAACTCTCACATGGCTCTATTGGGGGTCACGGTGTGTAGTAAAACATCACTACATTAAAATCACTACATGCCGTGGCCCCCAGTCTGCGGTCAGCAGATAGACCCTCCTCAAATATATATGTTAAGTCACTTTTTGGAAACGGAACGGAGAAAACAAGGGGTAGCTTGTTCTCTACGTCGTCTGATTCTAGACATATCAGTCATCATCCCAGGACCCTCCGTTGAAGAGGTATTGAAGAGCCAACTCCGAATATCCAAAGTTAAAA
This sequence comes from Salmo trutta, assembly GCF_901001165.1. NCBI lineage: Eukaryota > Metazoa > Chordata > Actinopteri > Salmoniformes > Salmonidae > Salmo > Salmo trutta. Next base: position 7,254,439 of record NC_042971.1, on the reverse strand, counting down.
ACTAATTGAAGGCGGTACTTACTGGTGTTACTCAGATCTCCTGTCTCCTCCTCTTCATCTTTCAATGTGACAGTAATCTCTCCTTCCTTCTTCACTCCAAAAACAGCATCATCCTCTTCTTCCTCTTGTTTAACTGAAACGTCTTTCTCTTCTTCTTTCACTGTAACAGCCTCACCCTCTACATCTTGTTTTACTGTAACATCCTCCTCTTCCTTCTCCTCTTTCACGACAATGTTCAGCCCCAGAGCTTCTTTCTCCGTCCAGCAGACCTCCTCTTCTTTAACAGGAGGAGAGTAGTTTAGGGAGCTCATGTTCGGGGATGTTAGCTAGCTAGCTATCATTAGCGACTAGGCTAATGCTAACTTAACCAGCCAGCTACTATAGCTGACTAATACAAAATAACGTAATATTAAATTAAATAGGTTAACAAGTAGATACGACAGAAGTGTGTCTAAAACACAGTAGGTAATATAGACCGAAAGCGTATAAATAGCTTGAATCTTTCGGTTATGTTGGCTAGCAAGCTACCGAGGTGGTTGACGAGCTGTTTATGAAGAACCGTCCACTAGATTATACGTCACGCTGCAGCATCGCCTGAAAGACGCACATCGCCGTCTGCTGACTGGAGGGAAACGCAGTTGAGGATCACATTTTATTTACAGACAAAGATTATTTTACATGGATTTAATTAAATAATACTATTATATTGAGACATACAAAGACAGGAATGTGGTGATTGATTAGTGAGAATAAAAAATATTTACTACAGCACATTTAAGGCAGTTTCATTCAGTCAAATCAAATCTAAATAAGTAACAAGCTACTGTAGGTCTATACTGCTCCTACATGGTGTAACAATACATCATGTAGATGTATATAATGAACAGACTAGGTCTATACTGCTCCTACATGGTGTAACAATACATCATGTAGATGTATATAATGAACAGACTAGGTCTATGCTGCTCCTACATGGTGTAACAATACATCATGTAGATGTATATAATGAACAGACTAGGTCTATACTGATCCTACATTGTGTAACAATACATCATGTAGATGCATATAATGAACAGACTAGGTCTATACTGCTCCTACATGGTGTAACAATACATCATGTAGATGTATATAATGAACAGACTAGGTCTATTCTGCTCCTACATGGTGTTTCAATACATCATGTAGATGTATATAATGAACAGACTAGGTCTATACTGCTCCTACATGGTGTAACAATACATCATGTAGATGTACATAATGAACAGACTAGGTCTATACTGCTCCTACATGGTGTAACAATACATCATGTAGATGTATATAATGAACAGACTAGGTCTATACTGCTCCTACATGGTGTAACAATACATCATGTAGATGTATATAATGAACAGACTAGGTCTATACTGCTCCTACATGGTGTAACAATACATCATGTAGATGTATATAATGAACAGACTAGGTCTATACTGCTCCTACATGGTGTAACAATACATCATGTAGATGTATATAATGAACAGACTAGGTCTATACTGCTCCTACATGGTGTAACAATACATCATGTAGATGTATATAATGAACAGACTAGGTCTATACTGCTCCTACATGGTGTAACAATACATCATGTAGATGTATATAATGAACAGACTAGGTGTATACTGCTGCTACATGGTGTAACAATACATCATGTAGATATATATAATGAACAGACTAGGTCTATACTGCTTCTACATGGTGTAACAATACATCATGTAGATGTATATAATGAACAGACTAGGTCTATACTGCTCCTACATGGTGTAACAATACATCATGTAGATGTATATAATGAACAGACTAGGTCTATACTGCTCCTACATGGTGTAACAATACATCATGTAGATGTATATAATGAACAGACTAGGTCTATACTGCTCCTACATGGTGTAACAATACATCATGTAGATGTATATAATGAACAGACTAGGTCTATACTGCTCCTACATGGTGTAACAATACATCATGTAGATGTATATAATGAACAGACTAGGTCTATACTGCTGCTACATGGTGTAACAATACATCATGTAGATGTATATAATGAACAGACTAGGTCTATACTGCTCCTACATGGTGTAACAATACATCATGTAGATGTATATAATGAACAGACTAGGTCTATACTGCTCCTACATGGTGTAACAATACATCATGTAGATGTATATAATGAACAGACTAGGTCTATACTGCTCCTACATGGTGTAACAATACATCATGTAGATGTATATAATGAACAGACTAGGTCTATACTGCTCCTACATGGTGTAACAATACATCATGTAGATGTATATAATGAACAGACTAGGTCTATACTGCTGCTACATGGTGTAACAATACATCATGTAGATGTATATAATGAACAGACTAGGTCTATACTGCTCCTACATGGTGTAACAATACATCATGTAGATGTATATAATGAACAGACTAGGTCTATCCTGCTGCTACATGGTGTAACAATACAGTGCATTCGGAAAGTATTCAGACCCCTTCACTTTTTCCACATTTTGTTACATTACAGCCTTATTCTAAAATGATTAACACTACCGTTCAAAAGGTTGGAGTCACTTAGAAATGTTCTTGTTTTTGAAAGAAAAACACTTTTTTTGTCCATTAAAATAACATCAAATTGATCTGAAATACAGTGTAGACATTGTTAATGTTGTGAATGACTATTGTAGCTGGAAACAGCTGATTGTTTATGGAATATCTACATAGGCTTACAGAGGCCCATTATCAGCAACCATCACTCCTGTGTTCCAATGCCATGTTGTGTTAGCTAATCCAAGTTTATTATTTTAAAAGGCTAATTGATCATTAGAAAACCCTTTTGCAATTATGTTAGCACAGCTGAAAACTGTTGTGCTGATTTAACAAAGCTTTTGTAAACAGTGTTGTTGCATAACAATCAGGCAGTAGAATAACAATAATCATCACCCTCTTGACCAATCTTCCCTCCCCTTAACATTGGGTTGATTCAGACCCTGTCAGTGTACCAAGTGGACATTGGGTTGATTCAGACCCTGTCAGTGTGCCAGGTGGACATTGAGTTTGATTCAGACCCTGTCAGTGTACCAGGTGGACATTGGGTTGATTCAGACCCTGTCAGTGTACCAGGTGGACATTGGGTTGATTCAGACCCTGTCAGTGTGCCAGGTGGACATTGAGTTTGATTCAGACCCTGTCAGTGTACCAGGTGGACATCGGGTTGATTCAGACCCTGTCAGTGTACCAGGTGGACATTGGGTTGATTCAGACCCTGTCAGTGTACCAGGTGGACATTGGGTTGATTCAGACCCTGCCAGTGGTTCAGGCAGGCTGGCACGCTCCCTGACCTTACTTCTTACTTGACAGGAACTAATGGGGATCCATAATAAACCCCAGGAAGAGTAGCTGCTGCCTTGACAGGAACTAATGGGGATCCATAATAAACCCCAGGAAGAGTAGCTGCTGCCTTGACAGGAACTAATGGGGATCCATAATAAACCCCAGAAAGAGTAGCTGCTGCCTTGGCAGGAACTAATGGGGATCCATAATTAACCCCAGGAAGAGTAGCTGCTGCCTTGACAGGAACTAATGGGTATCCATAATAAACCCCAGGAAGACTAGCTGCTGCCTTGGCAGGAACTAATGGGGATCCATAATAAACCCCAGGAAGAGTAGCTGCTGCCTTGACAGGAACTAATGGGGATCTATAATAAACCCCAGGAAGAGTATCTGCTGCCTTGGCAGGAACTAATGGGGATCCATAATCAATACAAATACTTGTATCAATATATTTGTGTCTCTTTACTCTCGGATTCGAAAAAGCTAATTAGCATCAAAGTAGACGACATGCAAGACTACAAATCCCTGCAAGCTCCTGCATGTCATCTCTAGCCAACACCTTTCACAGAACAGTTCACTGAATTGTCCATTGAAATAAATGTTGACAATTTAATCATTGCTACATTAAGGCCTAATTGCTGGAGTGCTGCAGAGATGGTTGTCCTTCTGGAAGGTTCTCCCATCTCCACAGAGGAACTCTGGAGCTCTGTCAGAGTGAACATCGGGTTCTTGTTCACCTCCCTGACCAAGACCCTTCTCCCACGATTTCTCAGTTTGGCCGGGCGGCCGGCTCTAGGAAAAGTCTTGGTGGTTCCAAACTTCTTCCATATAAGAATGATGGAGGCCACTGTGTTCTTGGGGACCTTCAATGCTGAAGACATTTTTTGGTACCCTTCCCCAGATCTGTGCCTCGACACAATCCTGTCTCAGAGCAATATGGACAATTCCTTTGACCTCATGGCTCGGTTTTTGTTCTGACATGCACTGTCAACTGTGGGACCTTATATAGACAGTTGTGTGCCTTTCCAAATCATGTCTAATCAATTGAATTTACCACAAGTGGACTCCAATCAAGTTGTAGAAACATTTCAAGGAAGATCAATTGAATCAGGATGCATCTGAGCTCAATTTCGAGTCTCATAGCAAAGGGTCTGAATACTTAAGTAAATACATTTGGAAAAATGTTTTTAAAAAATGATTTTGTTTTCTCATTATGGGTTATTGTGATGTCATTATGGGGTATTGATTATTCAATTATAAAATTATTCAACTTTAGAATAAGGCTGTAATGTAACTAAATGTTTAAAAAGTGAAGGGGTCTGAATACTTAATGAATGCACTGTATACCCCTTGCAGTTTTGTACACAGTCATGTGATACGTGGTATAGAAGAGTCCAATCTTAGGAGAGTACATGGGAGGCACTATAATGTGTGTCTGCAGGTGTCTATCTGGTTAAAACCACTGTTACAGGAGCCCCTCCACCCTCTGGTGGGATGGATCATGTCTACAGAGAAACCTAGATTCAAATACTTAGATTTGTGTGTATTGGGTATATGTCGTGAATTTGTTAGATATTACTTATTAGATATTACTGCACTGTCGGAGCTAGAAACACAAGCATTTCACTACACCCACAATAACATCTGCTAAACACGTGTATGTGACCAATAAAATGTGATTTGATTTGAAATAAACATCCTATTTATCAAAGGTGCTTTTGGCTGGAGTCAAAATGACTCCAAAGGATTTGAATTTGTTAAAAGTCCATATTGATACAGAAACACTAAACCATGATATAGATTTATTAAGAACAAGTTGATTGACAAAGTCATGAAAAATTGGTAAAATTGAATAAACCACATTTTGGCTGTGATAAAAGATATGCCTCTGGGGTCAAAATGATCCATGTCAGAAGTATGGTTCAAGGCAAATATGTAGTGGGTGTAAAGTTTGTTTTAAATTCTCACTCATTAAAAACGAATCAATCAACACATGCTTCTCTTTGAACGACTTAATATAATATAAAACTTTTATGAAATAAATGAAAAATAAACGTTTGGTTCCTCAACTGCGTTGCCCTCCAGTCAGCAGATGGCGATGTGCGTCTTTTAGGTTCAGGCGATGCTGCCAGTGTGACGTATAATCTAGTGGACGGGACGCTCCTTCAACAACAACAGCTAGTCAGACACCTCGGTAGCTTTCTAGCAAACATAGCTACAACATTCACGCTCTTTACACTGTTTTGGTGTATATTAGTCTCTGTGTTTTAAACACACTTCTGTCGTATGTACTCGTTGGCCCATTTAATTATATATTTACGTTGTTTGTCAGCTAGCTGGTTTGCTAAGTTAGCTTAGAACTAGGCTAGTCGCTAATGCTAGCTAGCTAACATCCCCGACCATGAGTTCACTAAGCTACTCTCCTCCTGATAAAGAAGATGTCTGCTGGACGGAGAAAGAAGCTCTTGTGAAAGAGGAGGAGGAAGAGAAAGATGTTACAATACAAAAACAAGTAGGGGGTGAGGCTGTTACCGTGAAAGAAGAAGAGAAAGACGTTACAGTGAAAGAAGAGGAAGACGCGTTCAGAGTGAAAGAGGAGGAGGATGTTACAGTAAAACAAGAGGAGGAAGATGCAGTTTTTGGAGTGAAAGAGGAAGAGGGGGGGATGACTGTCACATCGAAAAGGAGGAGGAAGAAGAGGAGGAAACTGGATATCTGGTCCCGGTTTCCCAAACGCATCTTAAGGCATCCAATGGTTCTAACGGTGAACTTAGCAGTAAGATGGTTTTGAGAAACCGTTCCCTGATTAACACTAGTAAGTACTGTCTTAAATACAGAGGCACAAACTCTGCAGTTGTTGAACTGATGTTTGGTGTTAACGCGAAATCTGCAATAGCTACATCCATATTTGGACTTTTAAATTATTAATTTATAGCCATTGGTTCTTGAAGAATATAACACATGCCTCATGAGCTTAGTTCAACTGTTGTTCCCCATCAGAACCCCAAATAAGCTTTTTTTACTCCAATGTTTAGAAACAATGTAAATCAACACTGTATAGCCTCAACATGGTTAAAACTATAATGTTGATATCATGGATGGTCAGTCCTTGCATCCATAGGTCCGTCTATGAATTTGAAATTAGTTACATTTCTCCATCATCATCATCATCATCTTATTACCAAAACAGTGATGGAATTACAACTTTGTTATTGTTTGATCTGCAGATTGATTGGTTGATTGTGTGGCTTATTTAAAGGGGTAACCTAGGTTTTAAACAGAAACAAAATGGCTGTCCAGAGACTTGGTTTGGTAAACATCTGAGGGATGGGGGCTGGAGAAATGTAACCACTCTCACATTCATAGAGGAAGCTATTGTATCAACCGTAACCCAAAACCTAGGGACCTTGTCAAGAAGTTCAGACATCTTGGTGTAACAGTTATAAGATGTTGGCTTGACAGTTGCTGGACCCAGGTTTGAGTCCAGCTCAGGGCTACCGCCTGAATTGACTACACTATAAATACAAGGACTGGCCACCCATGAGGTCAAAATTATAGTTTTAACCTGATTTCAAGGCTTTATAGTATATTCTATAATTGGCAGTTAAGATTTACTGTGGGGGTCAAATTGTTGTAAAATTGGAAGTTCATCACTTATGTTGGCGTCATTGAAACTCGTTTTTCAACCACTCCACACATTTCTTGTTAACTAACTGTAATTTTGGCAAGTCGGTTAGGACATCTACTTTGTGCATGACACAAGTAATTTTTTCAACAGTTGTTTACAGACAGATTATTTCACTTATAATTCACTGAATCACAATTCCAGTGGGTTTGAAGTTTACATACACTAAGTTGACTGTGCCTTTAAACAGCTTGGAAAACTCCAGAAAATTATGCCATGGCTTTAGAAGCGTCTGATAGGCTAATTGACATCATTTGAGTCAATTGGAGGTGTACCTGTGGATGTGTTTCAAGGCATACCTTCAAACTCGGTGCCTCTTTGCTTGACATCATGGGAATATCAAAATAAATCAGCCAAGACCTCAGTCTGGGTCATCCTTGGGAGCAATTTCCAAACCCCTGAAGGTACCATGTTCATCTGTACAAACAATAGTACGCAAGTATAAACACCATGGGACCACGCAGCTGTCATACCGCTCAGGATAGAGACGCGTTCTGTCTCCTAGAGATTAACGTACTTTGGTGCGAAAAGAGCAAATCAATCCCAGAACAACAGCAAAGGACCTTGTGAAGATGCTGGAGGAAACAGGTACAAAAGTATCTATATCCAAAGTAAAACGAGTCCTATATCCTATATCTGAAAGGCCGCTCACCAAGGAAGAAGCCACTGCTCCAAAACTGCCATAAAAAAAGCCAGACAACGGTTTGCAACTGCACATGGGGACAAAGATCGTATATTTTGAAAACATTTCATCTGGTCTGATTATACAAAAATAGAACTGTTTGGCCATAATGACCATCGTTATGTTTGGAGGGAAAAGGGGGAGGCTTGCAAGCCGAAGAACACCATCCCAACTGTGAAGCACAGGGGTGGCAGCATCATATTGTGGGGGTGCTTTGCTGCAATAGGGACTAGTGCAGTTCACAAAATAGATGGCATCATGAGGGAGGAAAAGTATGTCGATATATTGAAGCAATATCTCAAGACATTCGTCAGGAAGTTAAAGCTTGGTTGCAAGTGAGTCTTCCATATGGACAATGACCCCAAGCATACTTCCAAAGTTGTGGCAAAATGGCTGAAGGACAACAATGTATTGGAATGGCCATCACAAAGCCCTGACCTCAATCCTATAGAACATTTGTGGGCAGATCTGAAAAAGCGTGTACGAGCAAGGAGACCTACAAACCTGACTCAGTTACACCAACTCTGTCAGGAGGAATGGGCCAAAATTCACCCAACTTATTGTGGGATGCTTGTGGGAGGCTACCCAAAACGTTTGGGTAGCACCAGTTAGCCTCGAGCCAGGTGCATCTCCCGGCTAGCAAACAAAATTACTCCAGCTACAATACCTCTTTTGCCAATTGGCCTGGACCCTTTGTCGACACGGAGCCCCGTCGATCCATCACGACTGGTCTGCCGACGTAATTCCGTCCGATGTGCCCTCAACCGGCCTTTGCCGGACGTCGGTGACGCACTTGTTTCGAAGTTAGCACCAGTTAGCCTCGAGCCAGGCGCATCTCCCGGCTAGCGTAGTAACGACTACCTAACGGCTTCCCTGTTTCATATATTCCTGTTCACTGGACCCTATGATCACTTGGCTACATAGCTGATGCCTGCTGGACTGTTCATTAATCACTACTCCATTTTGTTTGTTTTGTTTATCTGTCGGCCCCAGCCTAGAATTCAGGCCCTGTATGTATTTAACTGACCCTCTCTGCCCATGCATCGCCATTTTACCTGTTGTTGTTGTCTTAGCTGATGAATTGTTGTTGTCTTACCCATTGTTGTCTTTGCTAGCTGTCCCAATCAACACCTGTGATTGCTTTATGCCTCGCTTTATGTCTCTCTAATGTCAATATGCCTTGTATACTGTTGTTTAGGGTAGTTATCATTGTTTTATTTTACTGCGGAGCCCCTAGTCCCACTCAACATGCCTCAGAGAGCTCTTTTGTCCCACCTCCCACACATGCGGTGACCTCACGATATTCAAAAACCTTAAAAATGCTATAACTTCAATTTCTCAAACATATGACTATTTTACACCATTTTAAAGATAAGACTCTCGTTAATCCAACCACATTGTCCGATTTCAAAAAGGCTTTACAACGAAAGCAGAACATTAGATTATGTCAGCAGAGTACCCAGCCAGAAATAATCAGACACCCATTTTTCAAGCTAGCATATAATGTCACAAAAACCAAAACCACAGCTAAATGCAGCACTAACCTTTGATGATCTTCATCAGATGACACTCCTAGGACATATTGTTATACAATACATGCATGTTTTGTTCAATCAAGTTCATATTTATATCAAAAACTAGTTTTTTTCATTAGCATGAGACGTTCAGAACTAGCAAACATACCGAAAACTTCCGGTGAATTTACTAAATTACTCACGATAAACGTTCACAAAATACATAACAATTATTTTAAGAATTATAGATACAGAACTCCTTAATGCAATCGTGGTGTCAGATTTTAAAATAGCTTTTCGGCAAAAGCACATTTTGCAATATTCTGAGTAGATAGCGCGGCCATTACAGGCTAGCTATTTTGACACCCACCAAGTTTGGTACTCACCAAACTCAGATTTACTATAAGAAACATTGGATTACCTTTGCTGTTCTTCGTCAGAATGCACTCCCAGGACTTCTACTACAACACCAAATGTTGTTTTGGTTCAAAATAATCCATAGTTATGTTTAAATATCCTCTGTTTTGTCAGTGCGTTCAGGTCCCTATCCGAACGGTGACGCGTGGACGCATGTCGTGACAAAATTTTTTCTAAATATTCCATTACCGTACTTCGAAGCATGTCAAACGCTGTTTAAAATCAATTATTATGCTATTTTTCTCGTAAAATAGCGATAATATTCCAACCGGGCAAAGTTGTTTTCATTCAAAGGCTGAAAGAAAAACATGGCCACTTCTCGATATTGTATTCGTTCAAACTGGTGAAGAAAAACATGGAGTACTCTCGTGGCTGCGCATCTCCTGTCTCTGAGCCACCAGCCTGACCCCTCACAAACAGCGCTCCTGTACCTAGCCCAGAGACAGCAGAGATCTCATTCCATTTTCTGGCGCCTTCAGAGAGCCTATGGGAGCCTTAGAAATTGTCACGTTACAGCAGAGATCCTCTATTTTCCATAAAGAGGCTATAGAAGGCCAAGAAATAGTCAGAGAGGGCACTTCCTGTATGGAATCTTCTCAGGTTTTTGCCTGCCATATAAGTTATGTTATACTCACAGACACCATTCAAACAGTTTTAGAAACTTTAGGGTGTTTTCCATCCAAATCAAATAATTATATGCATATTTTAGTTTCTGGAAAAGAGTAGTAACCAGTTTAAATCGGGTACGTTTTTTATCCGGCGTGAAAATACTGCCCCCTACCCTAGAGAGGTTAATGCTGTAGCAAACATTATAATAAACAGGACATTCAAATGAGCCTTACAATTATAATCCAAAGTAGTGTGAAATGAACTCATCATCAACCTGGAAATGGAGGTTACTCCCCTGAGTTTTCCCCCATTCACTTTCAGAATACATTGTGAAAAACTAAAATCTTTGCTCACCATTTTTGCTCCAGGCAGATATACTACATCCATAACTATCGGTTTCCTCATTACCAGATATACTACATCCATAACTAGTGGTTTCCTCATGACCAGATATACTACATCCATAACTAGTGGTTTCCTCATTACCAGATATGCTACATCCATAACTAGTGGTTTCCTCATTAGCAGATATACTACATCTATAACTTGTGGTTTCCTCATTACCAGATATACTACATCCATAACTAGTGGTTTCCTCATTACCAGATATACTACATCCATAACTAGTGGTTTCCTCATTACCAGATATACTACATCCATAACTAGTGGTTTCCTCATTAGCAGGGAGGAGTTTCTGCAATGAAATTGCCCTCGTGCCACAATTTTAGCAAACACAGAAAGGGGCCTATATTGGAGACCAAAAGTCGTCTGGCACACTGCTTAGAGTTTCAACAACATGAATAACTTATTTCTAGCCTACAATCATCGATGTTACTACTAATGTGAAAACAAGACAAAATATGACTATTCTTGCTCATTTTAAGGCAAATGTCAAATAATTTTAACATTCATTACAGACGTCAATTGTTGTACAACATCATGGCTACGCTGTTGGCATCACCTTTTACAGTGGATTACCGCTGTTGTGGGATTTTAATCATCTGTCTGACTTTGTTGTTCACACAGGAGAGATACGGGACTATCGTGGATCCTCTGAGGAGCCTCAACAACCTCATGATGCTGACAAGGCAGAGAACAGTCCCTCCACATTAGAACACCTCAAGAAACACCTGCAGAGACCCACAGGGAAGAGAACTCACTGCTGCTCTGACTGTGGGAAGAGATTCACCTCATCAGGCATTAGAATTCATCAGAGAATCAAGACAGGAGAGAAATCTTATAGCTGTGATCAATGTGGGAAGCGTTTTTGTCGATCTGGACAGCTGACACTACACCAGAGAACACACACTGGAGAGAAATCTTATAGCTGTGATCAATGTGGGAAGAGTTTTACTACATCTGGCTCTCTGACTCTACACCAGAGAATACACACAGGAGAGAAATCTTATAGCTGTGGTCAATGTGGGAAGAGTTTTGCTGCATCTGGCTCTCTGACTCTACACCAGAGAATACACACAGGAGAGAAACCTTATAGCTGTGGTCAATGTGGGAAGAGTTTTACTCAGTCAGGCGGCCTGATATCACACCAAAGAACACACACAGGAGAGAAATCTTATAGCTGTGATCAATGTGGGAAGAGTTTTACTACATCTGGCTCTCTGGCTCTACACCAGAGAACACACACAGGAGAGAAACCTTATAGCTGTGGTCAATGTGGGATGAGTTTTACTACATCTGGCTCTCTGACTCTACACCAGAGAAGACACACAGGAGAGAAATCTTATAGCTGTGGTCAATGTGGGAAGAGTTTTGCTGCATCTGGCTCTCTGACTCTACACCAGAGAATACGCACAGGTGAGAAATCTTATAGCTGTGGTCAATGTGGGAAGAGTTTTGCTGCATCTGGCTCTCTGACTCTACACCAGAGAATACACACAGGTGAGAAATCTTATAGCTGTGGTCAATGTGGGAAGAGTTTTGCTGCATCTGGCTCTCTGGCTCTACACCAGAGAACACACACAGGAGAGAAATCTTATAGCTGTGATCAATGTGGGAAGAGTGTTACTGCATCTAGCAATCTGACTGTACACCAAAGAACACACACAGGAGAGAAACCTTATAGCTGTGATCAATGTGGGAAGAGTTTTGCTGCATCTGGCTCTCTGGCTCTACACCAGAGAACACACACAGGAGAGAAACCTTCTAACTGTGATCAATGTGGGAAGAGTTTTACTACATCTAGCCAGCTGACTATACACCAGAGAACACACACAGGAGAGAAATCTTATAACTGTGCTCAATGTGGGAAGAGTTTTACTCGGCCAGACAGCCTAAAATTACACCAGAGAACACACACAGGAGAGAAACCTTATAGCTGTAACCAATGTGGGAATAGTTTTCTACATCTAGAGTTCTCACTAAACACCAGAGAACTCATACAGGAGAGAAACCATATAGCTGTACTCAATGTGGGAAGAGTTTTTCTACGTCTAGCTATCTCACTATACACCAGAGAACACACACTGGAGAGAAACAATATAGCTGTAGTCAATGTGGGACAAGATTTGCTTGGCTAACCAGCCTAGTATCACATCAGAGAACACACACAAGAGAAACCTCCTAGCTGTGATCAATGTGGGAAGAGATACTCTGATAAAAGATCTCTGATTAAACATCAGAAAATAGATGGAGTTGTTTCATGATATCAATGAATTAATGTCACAATGTAGAATGTTTTAACATTGTAGTAGGAGTATTTTAATGATGTCACAATGTAGAACCCTAAACGTTTGTCCCCTGTTCTATTGATTTCAACATGATATGGATATTAGCCTCAGGGGGAAAATCCAGGCTCTGAAATGGAAGAGTTACTATTTATGAGATTTAACAAAAAGTAACTAACAAAAAGAGTTGTTACACTTACCATGTTGGTGACCCACTGGAATCAAAATGCAACACTTCAAAATGTAGCTAGCTGCTTTCTACAAATTGTCCTCTAACCAGGGATGTACACATTATTCCCAGATTCCATGTGGTTTTTGAGCTGTTACTTTTAACAGGACGTGCAACTTCATCTCCCTCCTGTCACACAAATGATTTTAGCATGATATCGATGAATAAGTGTTGTGTTCCTTTGTTTAGCGACCCCTACATTTAAATGCATCACTCCAAAATGTAGCTGACTGTCTTCTGCAGGTTGTCCTCTAACCTGTGAGGTAAAATATATCTCCCATTTCCATGTGTTTTTTAGTTGTGTTAGTTTCAACAGCATGTACAACCTGACTGGCTGATGTTTGTGTACATAGCACATGTTATGTTTAGGTTTTCAATTTATCACAAACTATTTCTGCATATTGGTTATTGATTTGTACATGTTAAAACTGTGCTTTGACATTGGGGATATCCCACCAAGCAAAATGTCATTGAAAAGACGTCGAAAATAAGACTATGCAATCAAATATTTAATATTTACAATTCATGTAAGATTTAGTAATGATTATTATTTATGCAACCAACTGACCATTTTTTGGGTACAATTATATCCACATTGTTGCCGTGTTTTTATGAATATCAGGGTTTATTCTCAGATGTGCCAAACCAAATGTACTAGAGCATGACATTGGGGACTGGGCCCCGATCCAACAACATGCCTATCTAGTGAACCCTGAAAAGAGAGAGAAGCTCTGCAGTGAGGTGGAAAGTTACTACGGATATTGCAGGAGTTTCCTCTTGAAATCAGACATGTCAGTGGTAAGGACAACTTGGTTGCTGATTGTTTCAAGGGTGGGCAGTCAAAAAGATTTGTGTTTTGCGTTTAGCCAGTGCGTTGCCATGGATCACAATTTATTTTGACTGCACGTTTTTCCGTATTGGAGATGAGTTTTGTTTGGGCTCGTTCCAAGGGGATGAGAGTTCTAGAAGCAAGTGATTTTTAGGAAGACGAGAGTTCTAGAAGCTAGTGAGTTTTAGGAAGACGAGAGTTCTAGAAGCTAGTGAGTTTTAGGATTCTATAGAAAGAAAAAGGAGAAAAAATAATACGATTGTATATTATTATTTAGAAATACGTGTTTTTAATTGTTGACAGCCAGTGGACACCATGTTTATATTGTAGAAGGTGAAGCATTGTAGTTGATTATAATGTGAAATGGAAGTTGTTTTCTGTTGGTGGTGAGCAAACTTTTCCAACAAAAATATAGGATATATGTGTTGTCTTAAGGGGGAAGGTGTTACAGGCTTTGGTTTTTCCATTTATGTTTTGAGGTTGGACTTCAGCACGTCTAGCTCGTTAGCACGTCTAGCTCGTTAGCACGTCTAGCTCGTTAGCACGTCTAGCTCGTTAGCACGTCTAGCTCGTTAGCACGTCTAGCTCGTTAGCACGTCTAGCTCGTTAGCACGTCTAGCTCGTTAGCACGTCTAACTCGTTAGCACGTCTAGCTCGTTAGCACGTCTAGCTCGTTAGCACGTCTCGCTCGTTAGCAGGTCTCGCTCGTTAGCACGTCTCGCTCGTTAGCCCGTCTCGCTCGTTAGCACGTACAGCTCGTTAGCACGTAGGACGCACTGATTGGTGTCACCTCAGTTAGTCAATGTGTTACACCTGTGCTGGCTTGTCCATCTCGTTATGGTTGAATATAACATCCAATTGTTAATATTGTAATCAATTAATTTTCCTTAGAATGCTCATTAGTCTTTCAGTTGTTATTCTTCATTTTTTTTATCCTCTTATGTTTATGGTAAATATTGCTGTTTATTTTCATTGTTTTTTTGTTTTCTTTTCCCTGTGAAGCCATTGTGTTTCATCCATGTCTGAAATATGCTGTATAAATAAAGCTTGATTTGAACATATAAAACTAATGAACCCAATGACTGACAATCAACAGACTTTTGCAAAACTAATGAACAAATATGTGCAAAAGCAACACGTATCTTGGTCCATCTTAGTATGAAAAACAGTATAAATTCAGTATATCTTCCACTATGTCAAAATAGTGCTGGTATGTAAGTTTAGTATTACTTTTTAACCAACCCAGTTCATTTGTTGAAAATGAAAAATGTTGAAATCAACAATATGTTAAAGATTCAACTACTGGAAACTGAACAAACAATTGGATCAAACAGATCAATCCTACTGGACATTGGGTTGATTCAGACCCTGCCAGCATGGCCAGAGATGTAACTTATAACCACAGAACCACCCCAGACCTTTCATGCATGACTAAAAACACAGAAGTATTAGATTTACTGCCATGGTCTAGTATGTCACCACCTCAGGACACCATTCACAATGCGGCTGAGGTACGAGTAAAACATGAACATATTATTTCCTAACCTTCACAATGCGGGCTGATGGTACTAGTAAAACATGACATATATTTCCTAATTGTAAAACAAATCCCCACCCTCCTAATCAACTAGTCTCTCTCTGTTTAACCAGAATAACGTGAGTTGTGATCTTCAAGCTGTTAGACTGTTAGTCCATAATCAACTAGTCTCTCACTGAGACAGCTTTGATGGCCCAATAAAAAAAACAGTAAGTTTCTGCCAGCCAATGTGATAATTCCTGTACAGTACATGTGTAGAGGGTGTTGAGGGATAATCCCAGTACAGTACATGTGTAAAGGGTGTTGAGGGATAATTCCAGTGCAGTACATGTGTAAAGGGTGTAGAGGGATAATCCCAGTACAGTACATGTGTAAAGGGTGTTGAGGGATAATTCCAGTGCATTACATGTGTAAAGGGTGTTGAGGGATTATTCCAGTGCAGTACATGTGTAAAGGGTGTTGAGGGATAATCCCAGTGCAGTACAGGTAGAGCATGGTGTTTGGTTTACAGTGCAGTACATGTGTAAAGGGTGTAGAGGGATAATTCCAGTGCAGTACATGTGTAAAGGGTGTTGAGGGATTATTCCAGTGCAGTACATGTGTAAAGGGTGTTGAGGGATAATTCCAGTGCAGTACATGTGTAAAGGGTGTTGAGGGATAATCCCAGTGCAGTACAGGTAGAGCATGGTGTTTGGTTTACAGTGCAGTACATGTGTAAAGGGTGTAGAGGGATAATTCCAGTGCAGTACATGTGTAAAGGGTGTTGAGGGATAATCCCAGTGCAGTACATGTGTAAAGGGTGTAGAGGGATAATCCCAGTGCAGTACATGTGTAAAGGGTGTAGAGGGATAATTCCAGTGCAGTACATGTGTAAAGGGTGTTGAGGGATAATCCCAGTGCAGTACATGTGTAAAGGGTGTTGAGGGATAATTCCAGTGCAGTACATGTGTAAAGGGTGTAGAGGGATAATTCCAGTGCAGTACATGTGTAAAAGGTGTTGAGGGATAATCCCAATACACTGGTTATTGACTGGAGACTTAAAATGCTGAAAACAGGTCCCTAGTGGAATGACAACAACATGGCTGCTTGTTAAAGAAGAGATGGAGAGAGAGACAGAGATAACCATATACATTGCACATGGACCGTAAGAAATCCTGAATGTATTGAAATGCCTGGGTTCGCAGGGGATGTGTTAATTCATAACCCATCATATATACCTGTTAATTCATAACCCATCATTTATACCTGTTAGTTCATAACCATCATTTATACCTGTTAGTTCATAACCCATCATTTTACCTGTTAATTCATAACCCATCATTTATACTGTTAATTCATAACCCATCATTTATATCTGTAATCATAACCCATCATGTATACCTGTAATTCATAAACCATCATTTATACCTGTTACATCATAACCATCATTTAATACCTGTTATTCATAACCCATCATTATACCTGTTAGTTCATAACCCATCATTTATACCTGTTAGTTCATAACCCATCATTAGAACTGTTAGTTCATAACCCATCATTATACCTGTTTAATTCATAACCATCATTTATACCTGTTAGTTCATAACCCATCATTTCTACCTGTAATTCATATTCATAACCCATCATTTATACCTGTTAATTCATAACCCATCATTTATACCTGTTAATTCATAACCCATTATTTATACCTGTTAATTCATAACCCATCATTTATACCTGTTAATTCATAACCCATCATTTATACCTGTTAATTCATAACCCATCATTTATATCTGTTAATTCATAACCCATCATTTATACCTGTTAATTCATAACTCATCATTTATAGCTGTTAATTCATAACCCATCATTTATAGCTGTTAATTCATAACCCATCATTTATATCTGTTAATTCATAACCCATCATTTATACCTGTTAATTCATAACCCATCATTTATACCTGTTAATTCATAACCCATCATTTATACCTGTTAGTTCATAACCCATCATTTATACCTGTTAATTCATATCCCATCATTTATACCTGTTAATTCATAACCCATCATTTATACCTGTTAATTCATAACCCATCATTTATACCTGTTAATTCATAACCCATCATTTATATCTGTTAATTCATAACCCATCATTTATACCTGTTATTCATAACCCATCATTTATACCGTAATTCATAACCATCATTTATACCTGTTAATTCATAACCATCATTTATCCCTGTTAGTTCATACCCATCATGTATACCTGTTAATTCTAACCCATCATGTATACTGTTTTAATTCATACCATCATTTATACCTGTTAATTCATAACCCTCATTATCATGTTAATCAACCCATTGTATACCTGTTTATTCATAACTCATCATTTATATCCTGTTAATTCATAACTCATCATTTATATCTGTTAATTCATAACCCATCATTTATACCTGTTAATGTCATAACCCATTATTTATACCTGTTAATTCATAACCCATCATTTATACCTGTTAATTCAGGGTGGTTCGGACAGCCTGGCACGCTCCCTAACATACTCGGGCAGGAACGCATGGGATCCATAATAAACCCCAGGAAGAGTAGCTGCTGCCTTGACAGGAACTAATGGGGATCCATAATAAACCCCAGGAAGAGTAGCTGCTGCCTTGGCAGGAACTAATGGGTATCCTTAATAAACCCCAAGAAGAGTAGCTGCTGCCTTGACAGGAACTAATGGGGATCCATAATAAACCCCAGGAAGAGTATCTGCTGCCTTGGCAGGAACTCTTGGGGATCCATAATAAACCCCAGGAAGAGTAGCTGCTGCCTTGGCAGGAACTAATGGGGATCCATTATAAACCCCAGGAAGACTAGTTGCTGCCTTGGCAGGAACTAATGGGGATCCATAAACAATACAAATACTTGCATCAATATATTTGTGTCTCTTTACTCTCGGATTCTAAAATGCTAATTAGCATCAAAGTAGATGACATGCAAGCCTACAAATCCCTGCAAGATCCTGCATGTCATCTCTAGCCAACATCTTTCACAGAACAGTTCACTGAATTGTCCATTGAAATAAATTTTGACAATTTAATCATTGCTACATTAAGGCCTGATTGCTGGAGTGCTGCAGAGATGGTTGTCCTTCTGGAAGGTTCTCCCATCTCCACAGAGGAACTCTGGAGCTCTGTCAGAGTGAACATCAGGTTCTTGTTCACCTACCTGACCAAGGCCATTCTCCCACGATTTCTCAGTTTGGCCGGGCGGCCGGCTCTAGGAAGAGTCTTGGTGGTTCCAAACTTCTTCCATTTAAGAATGATGGCCAGTGTGTTCTTGGGGACCTTCAATGCTGAAGACATTTTTTGGTACCCTTCCCGATCTGTGCCTCGACACAATCTGTCTCAGAGCAATATGGACAATTCCTTTGACCTCATGGCTTGGTTTTTGCTCTGACATGCACTGTAAACTGTGGGACCTTATATAGACAGTTGTGTGCCTTTCCAAATCATGTCCAATCAATTGAATTTACCACAAGTGGACTCCAAGTTGTAGAAACATTTCAAGGAAGATCAATTGAATCAGGATGCATCTGAGCTCAATTTTGAGTCTCATAGCAAAGGGTCTGAATACTTAAGTCAATACATTTGGAAAAATGTTTTTTTTAATTATTTTGTTTTGTCATTATGGGTTATTGTGATGTCATTATGGGGTATTGATTATTCAATTATAAAATTATTCAACTTTAGAATAAGGCTGTAATGTAATTAAATGTTTAAAAAGTGAAGGGGTCTGAATACTTAATGAATGCACTGTATACCCCTTGCAGTTTTGTACACAGTAATGTGATACGTAGTATAGAAGAGTCCAATCTTAGGAGAGTACATGGGAGGCACTATAATGTGTGTCTGCAGGTGTCTATCTGGTTAAAACCACTGTTACAGGAGCCCCTCCACCCTCTGGTGGGATGGATCATGTCTACAGAGAAACCTAGATTCAAATACTTAGATGTGTGTGTATTGGGTAAATGTTGTGAAATTGTTAGATATTACTTATTAGATATTACTGCACTGTCGGAGCTAGAAACACAAGCATTTCACTACACCCACAATAACATCTGCTAAACACGTGTATATGACCAATAAAATGTGATTTTGTTTTGAAATAAACGTCCTATTTATCAAAGATGCTTTTGGCTGGAGTCAAAATGACTCCAAAGGATTTGAATTTGTTAAAAGTCCATATTGATACAGAAACACTAAACCATGATATAGATTTCTTAAGAACAAGTTGATTGACAAAGTCATGAAAATTTGGAAGAATTGAATGAACCACTTTTTGGCTATGATAAAAGATATGCCTCTGGGGTCAAAATGAACCATGTCAGAAGTATGGTTCAATGAGAATATGTAGTGGGTGTAAAGTTTGTTTTAAATTCTCACTCATTAAACACGAATCAATCAACACATGCTTCTCTTTGAACGACTTAATATAATATTAAACTTTCCTGAAATAAATGAAAAATAAACGTTTGGTTCCTCAACTGCGTTGCCCTCCAGTCAGCAGATGGCGATGTGCGTCTTTTAGGTTCAGGCGATGCTGCCAGTGTGACGTATATCTAGTGGACGGGACGCTCCTTCAACAACAACAGCTAGTCAGACACCTCGGTAGCTTTCTAGCAAACATAGCTACAACATTCACGCTCTTTACACTGGTTTGGTGTATATTAGTCGCTGTGTATTAAACACACTTCTGTCGTATGTACTTGTTGGCCCATTTAATTCTATATTTACGTTGTTTGTCAGCTAGCTGGTTTGCTATGTTAGCTTAGAACTAGGCTAGTCGCTAATGCTAGCTAGCTAACATCCCCGACCATGAGTTCACTTAGCTACTCTCCTCCTGCTAAAGAAAAACTCCTGAGAAAGAAGCTCTAGTGAAAGAGGAGGAGGAGGAGAAAGATGTTACAATACAAAAACAAGTAGATGGTGAAGCTGTTACCGTGAAAGAAGAGGAAGACGCGTTCAGAGTGAAAGAGGAGAAGGAAGAGGAGGATGTTGAAAAAAAATGAACCCCAAAAGGTTCTTTGAGGAACCATGATAAGGGGTTCTTCTGAGAACTTATAGGGGTTCCCACAAAAGGTTCTTCAAATAACTTTTAGGGGTTCCCCCACAGTCTCAATTTGAACAACCCCTACAGGATACTCCAGGAACCTTTACTTTTTAGAGTGTATATTGATAAAAGTCACCTTGGCCGAGAGACATTTACATAGTTATACACAGCCCATTTTGGGATGACTATTTTAGGGCGAAATAGCGAAATAGGCCACAACAGACAGACCTGATATTGACCATAATTCAACGTACTTTGACGTCATGTGCTGACTGGGTATGACCAAAGTTATTCTATTTAGCTACACTTTGTAGTACATTTTTACACTATAATTAATGTTAATGATGGCACATCGCCCGTTTTCAAAGGGAGTCGTTGGTTTTTAGGGGCAGTCGCTTTTGAGCTTTTTGTCTGAAAGTATTTTCTCAACTGCGATACCAACTCCAGTCAGCAGATGGCGATGTGCGTCTTTCAGGCGATTCTGCCACTGTGACGTATAATCTTGTGGACGGGACGCTTCTTCAACATCAACAGCTAGTCAGCCACCTTGGTTCACTCTAACTTTATGGAAAAAGGTTTATTCAATAAATCTAGCAACTCCTCTCATACTGGGAACAACCCCCCCAGGCCTTAAGAGCAGTTTTATTTCAATTAAGGTACCTGGACGGAGAAAATCCAAAAAGCGTTTTATAGTTTCATCGTTAGGGTAACTTACCCTAAAGTGGACACACTCCCATCAGTTTCTGAGACAACTGGCCAGACTTTGTAGACTGTTTAATAATGCTTAAACCTCATCTTTATCAAATTATCAATTAAAGATACCAACTCAAAACCTACGTTCGTCTACATATGGGTTGTTTAAATTGTATCTAATTATATTCCCAGTATTACTTTATCAAATTTCTAGTAATCGATTATACACACATACAATTCATCATATTTCATATATTCACAGAATCCATAGAAAACGTATTATAAATTTCTATATGTTACAATCCAAACATCAGATTAAGACTCATTTCCACAACTCTCATATCACAGTCACACAACTCTCATATCACAGTCACACAACTCTCATATCACAGTTACACAACTCTCATACCACAGTCACAACTCTCATATCACAGTCACACAACTCTCATATCACAGTCACACAACTCTCATACCACAGTCACACAACTCTCATATCACAGTCACACAACTCTCATATCACAGTCACACAACTCTCATATCACAGTCACACAACTCTCATATCACAGTCACACAACTCTCATATCACAGTCACAACTCTCATATCACAGTCACACAATGCTATTCTCAAACATACCTAATCAATTAGTTGTTTTTCAACAATATTTTAACCTGCAGGAACATTTTCACATTTCTATCTCATGGTTAGTTCCTAGAATAATGCAACACATACATTTACATCTTTCAATACTTCTAAAATGGGATCCAGGTTTAAAATAATTACAGGTTTAAAACAATTACAGGTGCACCTTACTATCTTATACTATATCATAAATGGTCTTAACTAGTAAACACAGATTCTAGTTTTCATCCAGTTCACACAGATAGCTGACTCAGCCTCAGATTCTACTGACTGGGCCCTGTTTACACCTCCACACAGGAATACACACTCAGAGCCTACTGACTGGGCCCTGTTTACACCTCCACACAGGAATACACACTCAGAGCCTCCTGACTGGGCCCTGTTTACACCTCCACACAGGAATACACACTAAGCCTACTGACTGGGCCCTGTTTACACCTCCAAGGTGCCCCCCACACACACACACACACAGGAATACACACTCTGAGCCTGCACTTGCATGTTTTGCTCACCTCATTCTTTAAAAAAAAAACTAGGTTTGAGTTGTGGTATCCACTCAGATTAAAGGTGGGTTCATCTGCTCTGTTTCCGAAGTGTGGTCTCCCTCAGATCCCAAGTTAGAGGGATCCCTCGTGCACCATTTACCCAGGTCATCAGGAGTCAGGTCATTTACCCAGGTCATCAGGAGTCAGGTCATTTACCCAGGTCATCAGGAGTCAGGTCATTTACCCAGGTCATCAGGATTCAGGTCATTTACCCAGGTCGTCAGGTCATTTACCCAGGTCGTCAGGAGCCAGGTCATTTACCCAGGTCATCAGGAGCCAGGTCATTTACCCAGGTCGTCAGGTCATTTACCCAGGTCGTCAGGAGCCAGGTCATTTACCCAGGTCATCAGGAGCCAAGTCATTTACCCAGGTCATCAGGTCATTTACCCAGGTCATCAGGAGTCAGGTCATTTACCCAGGTCATCAGGAGCCAGGTCATTTACCCAGGTCATCAGGAGCCAAGTCATTTACCCAGGTCATCAGGTCATTTACCCAGGTCGTCAGGAGCCAAGTCATTTACCCAGGTCATCAGGAGCCAGGTCATTTACCCAGGTCGTCAGGTCATTTACCCAGGTCATCAGGAGTCAGGTCATTTACCCAGGTCATCAGGAGTCAGGTCATTTACCCAGGTCATCAGGAGTCAGGTCATTTACCCAGGTCATCAGGATTCAGGTCATTTACCCAGGTCGTCAGGTCATTTACCCAGGTCGTCAGGAGCCAGGTCATTTACCCAGGTCATCAGGAGCCAGGTCATTTACCCAGGTCATCAGGAGCCAGGTCATTTACCCAGGTCATCAGGAGTCAGGTCATTTACCCAGGTCATCAGGAGTCAGGTCATTTACCCAGGTCATCAGGATTCAGGTCATTTACCCAGGTCGTCAGGTCATTTACCCAGGTCGTCAGGAGCCAGGTCATTTACCCAGGTCATCAGGAGCCAGGTCATTTACCCAGGTCATCAGGAGCCAGGTCATTTACCCAGGTCATCAGGAGCCAGGTCATTTACCCAGGTCGTCAGGTCATTTACCCAGGTCATCAGGAGCCAGGTCATTTACCCAGGTCCTCAGGAGCCAGGTCACCAAGTGAAGATTCACATCCCCATCGCCAAATGTGGTGGTTAATTTCTTCAATATCAATTGAGGAGACAAACTTATCACACAAGTCAGAGTTATTCTTAAACTAAATCTTTATTCACTTATAAGGGAGCAGGTCAATACAACGTACACATATAAAGTGAATCAATTGAGTGCCCTACGATAATGATGGCTGGTGGACCCACGGGACAAAAGTACAAAGGTCTTTTATAGCCCTTTCAACCTACATGACGAACAACAGATGTATAGAACGGGTCACAAGGTTAAGATTTGTATGAAAGATACTTAAAATTCTCAGCAGACAGTATCTGCTGTAAAAACAGTACTCTTTGTGTAGAGACCAGGTTCTGGCCCTGGGGTCATCTCTCCCTGGTACCATATAGAACAGAAACATTAACTCATGCTCTGGAATGTTGTCTCTTTAGGTTTTATCACCCAAAAGACATTGTAAATCTCCTGTCAGTGTTTTCTCCCAGAGGCCCATCCTCAGTAGAACACACAGACACAATAGTTCTAAGAACCCTCTATTCTGTTGCATAAAACAACCATTTGATGCAATAAAAGTATTATAACAATGTTGCAGTTTTGCTCTCACAGTGTCCACTGAAAGTTGACTAGTAACAACAACTGGGACCTAAAAGACACCCACCATGAGACCCACTAAATCTGCCCAAGAAGAGGAAAACAAAAGAAAAACCCACACCAAACTTAAAGACAGGAAGTAAACCAAAATGGTGGAGCAACTAAAGGTGTTGACTCTCCACATCTATCAAGACAACTGGAGCACTGGACCAGACACTCTTAAATAGAACCTGGACCGGCTCAGGTGAAACACCTTCCCACTAACGAGATGGACAAGCCAGCACAGGTGTAACACATACTGACTAACGAGGTGACACCAATCAGTGCGTCCTACGTGCTAACGAGCTAGACGGGCTAACGAGCTAGACGTGCTGACGAGCTAGACGTGCTGACAAGCTAGACGTGCTAACGGGCTAGACGTGCTAACGGGCTAGACGTGCTAACGGGCTAGACGTGCTAACGGGCTAGACGTGCTAACGAGCTAGACGTGCTAACCTCAAAACATAAATGGAAAAACCAAAGACTGTAACACCTTAAGAGAATGCTTACCACTAACAGAAAACAACTTCCAACTTCCATTTCACATTATAATCAACTACAATGCTTCACCTTCACCAATATAAACATGGTGTCCACTGGCTGTCAACAATTCAAGACAATATATATATTCTAGAACTCTAGTCTTCCTAAAACTCACTAGCTTCTAGAACTCTCGTCTCCTTGGAACGAGCCCAAACAAAACTCATCTCCAATACGGAAAAACGTGCAGTCAAAATAAGATCCATGGCAACTCACTGGCTAAACACAAAACACAAATATTTTTGACTGCCCACCCTTGAGACAATCAGAAACTAAATTGTCCTCACCATGGACACAAGCACCAGAAACGCTGTTGTTTTGACAAGTAGCAATAAATCACTGATATCGATTAGGGGGAAATCAGGTTGTACGTGATGTTGAAACTAACACAACTAAAAAAAACATATGGAAATGGGAGATATATTTTACCTCACTGATTAGAGGACAACCTGCAGAAGACAGTCAGCTACATTTTGGACTGATGCATTTAAATTTAGGGGTCGCTAAACAAAGGAACACAACACTTATTTGTCATCACTCATCGATATCATGTTGAAATCAATTGTGTGACAGAAGGGAGATGAGGTTGCACGTCCTGTTAAAACGAACAGCTAAAAACCACACGGAATCTGGAATAATGTGTACATCCCTGGTTAGAGGACAATTTGTAGAAAACAGCTAGCTACATTTTGAAGTGTTGCATTTTGATTCCAGTGGGTCACCAACATGGTAAGTGTAACAGATCTTTTTGTGTTAGTCACTTTTTTGTTAAATCACATAAATAGTAACTCTTCCATTTCAGAGACTGGATTTTCCCCCTGAGGCTAATATCCATATCATGTTGAAATCAATAGAACAGGGGACAAACGTTTAAGGTTCTACATTGTGACATAATTAAAATACTCCTACTACAATGTTAAAACATTCTACATTTTATTTAATTCAGAGCCTGGATCCTCTGAGGCTAATAATCCTTCTACAATGTTAAAACATTCTACATTGTGACATTATTTCATTGATATCATGAAACAACTCCTTCATGTATTTTCTGATGTTTAATCAGAGATCTTTTATCAAAGTATCTCTTCCCACATTGAGCACAGCTATAAGGTTTCTCTCCTGTGTGTGTTCTCTGGTGTAAAGTCAGATATCTAGATGTAGTAAAACTCTTCCCACATTAATCACAGCTATAAGGTTTCTCTCCTGTGTGTCTCCGCTGGTGTACAGTCAGATATCTAGATGTAGTAAAACTCTTCCTACATTGATCACAGCTATAAGGTTTCTCTCCTGTGTGTGTTCTCTGGTGTATAGTCAGAGAGCCAGATGTAGTAAAACTCTTCCCACATTGATCACAGCTATAAGGTTTCTCTCCTGTGTGTGTTCTCTGGTGTAGAGTCAGCGAGCCAGATGTAGTAAAACTCTTCCCACATTGATCACAGCTATAAGATTTCTCTCCTGTGTGTGTTCTCTGGTGTAGAGTCAGCGAGCCAGATGTAGTAAAACTCTTCCCACATTGATCACAGCTATAAGGTTTCTCTCCTGTGTGTGTTCTCTGGTGTAGAGTCAGCGAGCCAGATGTAGTAAAACTCTTCCCACATTGATCACAGCTATAAGGTTTCTCTCCTGTGTGTGTTCTCTGGTGTTGAGTCAGATTTCTAGATGAAGCAAAACTCTTCCCACATTGACCACAGCTATAAGGTTTCTCTCCTGTGTGTGTTCTCTGGTGTATAGTCAGAGAGCCAGATGTAGTAAAACTCTTCCCACATTGATCACAGCTATAAGGTTTCTCTCCTGTGTGTGTTCTCTGGTGTAGAGTCAGCGAGCCAGATGTAGTAAAACTCTTCCCACATTGATCACAGCTATAAGATTTCTCTCCTGTGTGTGTTCTCTGGTGTAGAGTCAGCGAGCCAGATGTAGTAAAACTCTTCCCACATTGATCACAGCTATAAGGTTTCTCTCCTGTGTGTGTTCTCTGGTGTAGAGTCAGCGAGCCAGGTGTAGTAAAACTCTTCCCACATTGATCACAGCTATAACGTTTCTCTCCTGTGTGTGTTCTCTGGTGTGATAGGACATGGCCAGATTGACCAAAACTCTTCCCACATTGAACACAGCCGTAAGGTTTCTCTCCTGTGTGTGTTCTCTGATGAATTTTAATGCCTGATGAGGTGAATCTCTTCCCACAGTCAGAGCAGCAGTGAGTTCTCTTCCCTGTGGGTCTCTGCTGGTGTTTCTTGAGGAGTTCTGATCTGGAGAGACTCTTCTCTGCCTCGTCAGCATCATGATGTTGTTGAGGCTCCCCAGAGGATCCACGATAGTCACATCTCTCTCCTATGTGAACAACAAAGTCAGACAGATGGTTAAAGGCCCACAACAGCGGAAATCCACTGTAAAAGGTGATGCAAACAGCGTAGCCATGATGTTGTAAACAATTTAAGTCAGTAATGAATGTTACAATTATTTGACAATTGTCCTAAAATGAGCAAGAATAGTCATATTTTTTTGTCTTGTTTTCACATTAGTAGTAACATCGATGTTTGTAGGCTAGAAATAAGTTATTAAAGTTGTTGAAATCCTAAGCAGTGTGCCAGACGACTTTTGGTCTCAAATTTTGGCCCCTTTCTGTGTTTGCTAAAATTGCGGCACGAGGGCGATGCACATGCAAAAACACTTGAAGAAACACCTCCCTGCTGATGAGGAAACCGATAGTTATGGATGTAGTATATCTGGTAATGAGGAAACCACTAGTTATGGATGTAGTATATCTGGTAATGAGGAAACCACTAGTTATGGATGTAGTATATCTGGTAATGAGGAAACCACTAGTTATGGATGTAGTATATCTGGTAATGAGGAAACCACTAGTTATGGATGTAGTATATCTGGTAATGAGGAAACCACTAGTTATGGATGTAGTATATCTGGTAATGAGGAAACCACTAGTTATGGATGTAGTATATCTGGTAATGAGGAAACCATTAGTTATGGATGTAGTATATCTGGTGATGAGGAAACCACTAGTTATGGATGTAGTATATCTGGTAATGAGGAAACCACTAGTTATGGATGTAGTATATCTGGTAATGAGGAAACCACTAGTTATGGATGTAGTATATCTGGTAATGAGGAAACCACTAGTTATGGATGTAGTATATCTGGTAATGAGGAAACCACTAGTTATGGATGTAGTATATCTGGTAATGAGGAAACCACTAGTTATGGATGTAGTATATCTGGTAATGAGGAAACCACTAGTTATGGATGTAGTTTTTTCTCTCTGCCTGGAGAAAAAATGGTGAGCGACGATTTTAGTTTTTCACAAGGCATTCTGAATATTACAGCGCACTATCAGGAGTGCTACTGAAGGAAACTCACATTAAGCTCTGTGTCTATTCACTAATTCACAACCGTGGGGGAAAACTCAGGGGAGTTCTCATAGGATGACTGCAAAAATAGCCTCCATTTACAGGTTGTTTATGAGTGCATTTCACATTACTTTTGGATTATAATTGTAATGCTTGTTTGAATCTCCTGCTTAATATGTTTGTGTTATTGTCGCAAATCAACTGCTTTATACATAAACACTTAAACCTGTAAAATGCTCTTTGGCTAGCTTTGCCATCAGCCTGACAGAGGGTTTTACACTAAGTATTTGCCAAATTTGCCCATAACATCACCTAACAATAACATAGACCTAATGTAGGACCCATAACTTCACCTAACAACAACATAGACCTACTGTAGGACCCATAAGTTCACCTAACAATAACATGGACCTACTGTAGGACCCATAACTTCACCTAACAATAACATAGACCTACTGTAGGACCCATAAGTTCACCTAACAATAACATAGACCTAGGACTATATATTTTATATTTCAGGTGAAACATGGAAACTAAAATGTCTTTGTCATGACATTTCATAACCTGATCACCAGATAATTTTGTGAATAATTCCACTAGGCTTCTCTGTGATGTGTTGTCATTCTAAATGTCCTGAATAAAGGAAAATAGCTCTGTGTGTTGTACAATAGGCTATCCATCAAGGAACAATTCTCTACACATTATGAGCTAAGTATCTCTGTGTCCAAACAGACTAACGAGACCCTACTGTAAATCAATCAGACAATAACACTTTATAAACATCAATTTGTTAGGGATGTTGGATCCAATGTGGAGCACAGCATAACTGTCTTTACCAGAGTAATGAATGAAGAAGCACTTTGGTTGTTGTTGCATGTCGTGATGTTTGTCATGTGACTGTCATTCAGAAAATGATTTCCTGGATCAGCTGATGATAGTTGAACATGTGACTGTAACTAAACAGCTACAGTATTAAGTATTATGTGTAATTATTTAAGAACCGCATTAATGACAGTATCCATTTGGGTGTTGTCAATAAAGTTAAGGTGACTCTCGGTTAGAACCACTGGATTTAGCAAACTCTGAAATGATTTAGGATTTCTGTGCCCATGAAAACTGTTTTCCCAGCGTAACATAAGGAGACACTAAATGTTACGTAGGTAGAGAGCATTTCAGAGATCTGAATACAAAAAAACTGTCTGACAGCAAGATCCAGTACTTAAGTTGAAGTTCATCATATGACAAGCTTAATGTTATGACTATAACTACTGTTCCCTGAAGGAGGGAAACTAGGTACAACATACTATTAAATCCTCATGTTATGACTATAACTACTGTTCCCTGAAGGAGGGAAACTAGGTACAACATACTATTAAATCCACGTTGGATTAACAAGAAGTTTCTTTAACATGGTGTATAATACTTGTATGTTTGAGGAATTTTAATTATGAGATTTCTGTTGTTTGAATTTGGTGCCCTGCAATTTCACTGGCTGACTCTTGGTTGACAAATCCCAGAGAGGTTAACCAAGTTTAATTCTTCCCAAAGGGTCATTACAGCTGTAAGTCAGACAAAACATGTTCTCACCATTACAAGTATATATACCCCACTTTGGACACTCCTATCCAATCATTACATCTTCTGGTTTCATCAGGAAGAGGGTAACAGGATACTAAACCCTTATTACTCCCTTCAGGGTATCTGACCTGACCTCCTGACCTCAACCCCTCCTTCGCCTAATCCACAGATGTCCATCCGCTCCCCCTAAAGCAATCCTGTGATCTCCTCCCGTCCACCCAGCACATTCCACAGCCACTCTGTCTTTCTACAGATCTCAGTCCTTTATATACTCTGCGTCTGATCTATCATGTCTTTAATATGTTCAAAGTTTAGAATCCAATAGTCATTAACTTACACTCCCTTTTAGTCGGTCAACTTCGGTACAACATACTATGGGGAAATACAATCATTCCCCATGCTGACCCAAACGGATACTAAATGAAACGGCCCATGGCAGACCACCCAGACCTGACCCCACAAGACGCGTCAGTTTTGTCAATTTATTCATTGTCTTTTGTTTGAAACACTCCTGTCAATGTTGAGTAACGACGCACACCTGATTACACATATAGAAGTAGGACTAGTCTACCTGGCCTGTGTGCAAATGTAGGCCTATAACATGATTTTGGGGCTCCAGAGTGGCACAGTGGACACTGCATCTCAGTGCTTGAGGCGTCACTAGACGCCCTGGTTCAAATCCAAGCTGTATCACAACTGGCCTTGATTGGGAGTCCCATAGGGCAGCGCACAATTGGCCCAGCGTCGTCCGGGGTAGGCAGTCATTGTAAATAAGAATTTGTTCTTAACTGACTTGCCTAGTTAAATAAAAGGTTACATTTAAATAAATAAAAAAAGTGTTTTACGACAAACTGTTTTCTACAAATCCGTCAAGGGAACAACTTTGAGAAGGTTTTAAAACAAAGGTTTCAAACCAATTCATGAACGTAATTAAATCTAGGTATGTTTCGCCTTTAACGTAATGGCATGAAAAAAATTGGCTGAATATTATACAAATGACTTATCAACAGCTCTAATAATTTGCCTCCACAAGAAATCTACACTGGCAGTTCTAGAATATACTATATAGCCTAGAGACCTGGTTAAACTATCATTATGACATCATGGATGAATTCTAGAATATACTATATACCCTAGAAACCTGGTTAAACTATCATTATGACATCATGGATGAATTCTAGAATATACTATATACCCTAGAAACCTGGTTAAACTATCATTATGACATCATGGATGAATTCTAGAATATACTATATAGCCTAGAAACCTGGTTAAACTATCATTACGACATCATGGATGGCCAGTCCTTGTATTCATAGTGTAGTCAATTCAGGGGGTAGCCCTGAGCTGAACTCAAACCTGGGTCCAGTGACTGTCAAACCAACACCTAATAACTGTTACGCCAAGATGTTACTGTTACGCCAAGTTTCTGGGCAGCCATTTTGTTGCTGTTTAAAAAAAAACACATCAATCAATCAACCAATCTGCAGTTCAAACACTGTCTTGGTAATAAGCTGATGGATGGGTCTGGAGAAATGTAACTAGTCTCAAATGCATAGACAGAGGCTATACAGTGTTGATTTACATTGTTTCTAAACATTGGAGTAAAAAAGCTCATTTGGGGTTCTGATGGGGTACAACAGTTGAACTAAGCTCATGAGGCATGTGTTATATTCTTCAAGAATCAATGGCTATAAATAATTTAAAAGTCCAAAAATTGATGTAGTTAATGCAGATTTCCCCTTTAACACCACACATCAGTTCAACAACTGCAGAGTTTGTGCCTCTGTATTTAAGACAGTACTTACTAGTGTTAATCAGGGAACGATTTCTCAAAACCATCTTATGGCTAAGTTCATTATTGGATGCCTTAAGACGCGTTTGGGAAACCGGGCCCAGATGTCTAGTTTCCACCTCTTCTTCCACCTCCTTTTTGGATGTGACAGCCATCTCCCCCTCCTCCTCCTCTTTCACTCTGAACGCGTCTTCCTCTTCTTTAACTGAAACGTCTCTCTCTTCTTCTTTCACAGTAACAGCCTCACCCTCTACTTGTTTTTGTATTTCAACAGCCTTCTCTTCCTCCTCCGCTTTGACGAGAGCTTCTTTCTCCGTCCAGCAGACCTCTTCTTTAGCAGGAGGAGAGTAGCTTAGTGAACTCATGGTCGGGGATGTTAGCTAGCTAGGCTAATGCTAACTTAACCAGCCCGCTAGCTAACAAATAACAACAACGCCGTAAATATGAAATTAAATCGGATAACTAACTAGACAACAGAAATCTGAAGAGCTTTATTGGTTCGGCTATTTTGTGTAGCGAGCTACCGAGGTATCTGATTAACTGTTGCTGCTGTTGAAAGAAGCGTTCCGTCCACTAGATTATACGTCACACCAACAGTATTACCTTAAATTCCCAGACCGCCATCTGCTGACTGGAGTGGGTAACGCAGTTGAGTAAAATGTATATTTTATTTTCAGACAACAAGTTAAAGTGTAGGAAGCATGAGTTTTTACTCACCAGTGTAACAACACAGTGTTGTTAAAGACTTAGTAACTGAGTTGTAGTCACAATCTGGTTCCCTATAAGGACAAACAGTTATGTTTTAATGTTATTACATATTTATTATATAACATAATATACACTACTGGTCAAAAGTCTTAGAACACCTACTCATTCAAGGGGCTTTCTTTATTTTTACTATTTTCTACATAGTAGATTAAATAATAGTGAAGACATCAAAACTATGAAATAACACATATGGAATCATGTAGTAAGCAAAAAAGTGTTAATCAATTCAAAATATATTTTATATTTGAAATTCTTCAAATAGCCACGCTTTGCCTTATTGACAGCTTTTCACACTCTTGGCATTCTCTTAACCAGCTTCACCTGGAATGCTTTTCCAACAGTCTTGAAGGAGTTCCCACATATGCTGAGCACTTGTTGGCTGCTTTTCCTTCACTCTGCAGTATGATTCAGGGAGCCGTCAGTTGGACTCATTTCTCAATGTGTCCACCTGACCCGTCAAATAGTAATTCAAGTAATTTGCAATGTCAGGTGGTTTTGGTAATGAATGTCATAATGGGTAGGAATTAAAACATGTCTGCCACTTGTGTTGAATCAAAGTTGTCCATAGATGTTGTCCATCAGCCTTGATTTAGTGATGATAATATCCTTTCTATTTACCTTGGTCACCAGATGTATTCATTTACAGTAACTGGTCTAGCTTGGTCACTACATGTATTCATTTACAATAACTGGTCTAGCTTGGTACCTAGATGTATTCATTTACAATAACTTTGCTCATCAGACAGATCTGTCCTCTACCTTTTTGGTTTCATTACGTTGAACCGTTACATTTCTCAGCTCATCAATCCCTGGGGCATCGTTTGACCTCAGTCTGTTTTCTGAATGGGGCCTTGCTTATCAACAATACTCATAAATCATTTTATAAACACACTCTGTGCCCTTTCAGGATCATCCTCACTACACACTTCCAGCCATCGCACATTCTGAACCTCATCCACAAATGAGTCCTGGCTGAACCTCTTGTAGGGCCTTGGGTAGATTACTTTAGGATCAGTCTTTGGTATATGAGTCCTGACTAAACCTCTTGTAGGGCCTTGGGTAGGTTACTTTAGGATCAGCCTTTGGTATATGAGTCCTGACTGAACCTCTTGTAGGGTCTTGGGTAGATTACTTTAGGATCAGCCTTTGGTATATGAGTCCTGACTGAACCTCTTGTAGGGCCTTGGGTAGATTACTTTAGGATCAGCCTTTGGTATATGAGTCCTGACTGAACCTCTTGTAGGGCCTTGGGTAGATTACTTTAGGATCAGTCTTTGGTATATGAGTCCTGACTGAACCTCTTGTAGGGCCTTGGGTAGATTACTTTAGGATCAGCATTTTGGTATATGAGTCCTGACTGAACCTCTTGTAGGGCCTTGGGTAGGTTACTTTAGGATCAGTCTTTGGTATATGAGTCCTGGCTGAACCTCTTGTAGGGCCTTGGGTAGGTTACTTTAGGATCTTTGGTATTTGTGTTTTTCTCTTGAGTGTCACCAAGTTCTGATCACCACTGATACAGCTTTTGAATAATGTTCAGCCATGTTGGTAAAAATATGATCAATACAGGTTGATGATATGGTATCAGACTTAGTGAACATTCTGGTTGGTAGTGTCACCTTGGGTTATGATCAATACAGGTTGATGATATGGTATCAGACTTAGTGAACATTCTGGTTGGTATTGTCACCTTGGGTTATGATCAATACAGGTTGATGATATGGTATCAGACTTAGTGAACATTCTGGTTGGTATTGTCACCTTGGGTTATGATCAATACAGGTTGATGATATGGTATCAGACTTAGTGAACATTCTGGTTGGTATTGTCACCTTGGGTTATGATCAATACAGGTTGATGATATGGTATCAGACTTAGTGAACATTCTGGTTGGTATTGTCACCTTGGGTTATGATCAATACAGGTTGATGATATGGTATCAGACTTAGTGAACATTCTGGTTGGTATTGTCACCTTGGGTTATGATCAATACAGGTTGATGATATGGTATCAGACTTAGTGAACATTCTGGTTGGTATTGTCACCTTGGGTTATGATCAATACAGGTTGATGATATGGTATCAGACTTAGTGAACATTCTGGTTGGTATTGTCACCTTGGGTTATGATCAATACAGGTTGATGATATGGTATCAGACTTAGTTAACATTCTGGTTGGTATTGTTACCTTGGGTTATGTTACCACCATTGGCCACAGAAAGAAGCTTTTTCCTCTGTGGACAGTTGGTGGTGGTAAACCAGTCAATATTCAAATCACCCCAAAAATACATTTTCCTGTTTTCATCAGATACTTCATCCAACATTTGACAGATTCCATCAAGATATTTCCCATCAGCACAAGGAGGCCTGTAGCAGCAGCCAACTAGTATACGTTTCATATGTGGTAAATGTACCTGAACCTGTTTCATTCAGCACTAAAGGTGCTACATGTAGAATGTCTCCCCCATGTGGAAGTTAGGAGAACTGCATCAACTAGTCTGCATTCCAAACTCCTCCATCACACTTCCTGTAACATGGTGAACTGCATCAACTAGTCTGCATTCCAAACTCCCCCCATCACACTTCCCTGTAACATGGTGAACTGCATCAACTAGTCTGCATTCCAAACTCCCCCCATCACACTTCCCTGTAACATGGTGAACTGCATCAACTAGTCTGCATTCCAAACTCCCCCCATCACACTTCCCTGTAATATGGTGAACTGCATCAACTAGTCTGCATTCCAAACTCCCACCATCACACTTCCTGTAACATGGTGAACTGCATTAACTAGTCTGCATTCCAAACTCCCCCCATCACACTTCCTGTAACATGGTGAACTGCATCAACTAGTCTGCATTCCAAACTCCCCCATCACACTTCCCTGTAACATGGTGAACTGCATCAACTGGTCTGCATTCCAAACTCCCCCATCACACTTCCTGTAACATGGTGAACTGCATCAACTAGTCTGCATTCCAAACTCCCCCATCACACTTCCTGTAACATGGTGAACTGCATTAACTAGTCTGCATTCCAAACTCCTCCATCACACTTCCTGTAACATGGTGAACTGCATCAACTAGTCTGCATTCCAAACTCCCCCATCACACTTCCCTGTAACATGGTGAACTGCATCAACTAGTCTGCATTCCAAACTCCTCCATCACACTTCCTGTAACATGGTGAACTGCATCAACTAGTCTGCATTCCAAACTCCTCCATCACACTTCCCTGTAACATGGTGAACTGCATCAACTAGTCTGCATTCCAAACTCCTCCATCACACTTCCTGTAACATGGTGAACTGCATCAACTAGTCTGCATTCCAAACTCCCCCATCACACTTCCTGTAACATGGTGGACTGCATCAACTAGTCTGCATTCCAAACTCCCCCATCACACTTCCCTGTAACATGGTGGACTGCATCAACTAGTCTGCATTCCAAACTCCCCCATCACCCTTCCCTGTAACATGGTGGACTGCATCAACTAGTCTGCATTCCAAACTACCCCCATCACACTTCCTGTAACATGGTGGAGAGGTCAGTGGGGTAGGGACGTCTGAAGGATACCGGATAGCACGGACTATAGTGGAGACTATTTTACTTTCAGTTTCGTCCACCAACTTCAAACAGCGGTAAAAACTACTTTTTTTAAATTGAAAATATATTTTCGATTTAGATGGTACAGTAATTCCGTACGCTATTCAGTACTTGTTTTCTAACATAAACTGAAATTGATTGAAGAGTGTAGATTTCTACATTGGCTGCTTGCCCCAGTCTGCCATTGTTGGTTGAGAAAGAGATGACCGCGGCTTTCAGTGACACCGATGGCAGAGAGGGAGGGTTTTCACATCTTCACAACAGAAGACAGTCTAAATAGAGATTTTGACACAAATGTGAAGGAATATTGTGAAATACTATCATTCCACTATTAATGTAGATATTATGGACATTTTATTTAAAACATGTAATTAAATTATCATAGTAGCTCATTTAATTTAGACCCAAAATGTATTTGCTATAATGTGGGCCATCGCCCGGCTATTAAAAGGGACAGGCGACTATTTGAGACTCAGCCTTTAAATTCACTTTTATGGAATGTTAACTTTGATTGTCTTCAATGAAAATGACAGACCTCTCAAACATGGAATACAACGTTGTATGGAACATTATTGTCAAGTGGTCACTAGATGTCTATGGTGCCAAACAGATTTATAGTTGAGTGTCAAGTGTGTTGATATAACAGAAATAAATGGCAAAATCCCACTCCCGGGCTGTACCAGAAACTGCTGTGATCGGGAGTCCCATAGGGTGGCACACAATTGGCCAAGTGTCGCCTGGGTTAGGGGAGGGTTTGGCCGGGGGGGCTTTACTACTCTAGCGACTCCTTGTGGTTCCTGGGTTAGGGGAGGGTTTGGCCAGGGGGGGCTTTACTACTACTCTAGCGACTCCTTGTGGTTCCTGGGTTAGGGGAGGGTTTGGCCGGGGGGGGGCTTTACTACTCTAGTGACTCCTTGTGGTGCCTGGGTTAGGGGAGGGTTTGGCCGGGGGGGGGGGGCTTTCCTACTCTAGCGACTCCTTGTGGTGCCTGGGTTAGGGGAGCGTTTGGCCAGGGGGGGCTTTACTACTCTAGTGACTCCTTGTGGTGCCTGGGTTAGGGGAGGGTTTGGCCAGGGGGGGCTTTACTACTCTAGCGACTCCTTGTGGTGCCTGGGTTAGGGGAGGGTTTGGCCAGGGGAGGCTTTACTACTCTAGTGACTCCTTGTGGTGCCTGGGTTAGGGGAGGGTTTGGCCAGGGGAGGCTTTACTACTCTAGTGACTCCTTGTGGTGCCTGGGTTAGGGGAGGGTTTGGCCAGGGGGGGCTTTACTACTCTAGTGACTAATTGTGGTTCCTGGGTTAGGGGAGGGTTTGGCCAGGGGGGGCTTTACTACTCTAGTGACTCCTTGTGGTGCCTGGGTTAGGGGAGGGTTTGGCCGGGGGGGGGGGCTTTCCTACTCTAGCGACTCCTTGTGGTGCCTGGGTTAGGGGAGGGTTTGGCCAGGGGGGGCTTTACTACTCTAGCGACTCCTTGTGGTTCCTGGGTTAGGGGAGCGTTTGGCCGGGGGGGGCTTTACTACTCTAGCGACTCGTTGTGGTGCCTGGGTTAGGGGAGGGTTTGGCCAGGGGGGGCTTTACTACTCTAGCGACTCCTTGTGGCGCCTGCAGGCTGACCTCGGTCGTCAGGTGAACAGTGTTTCTTCCGACACATTGGTGCAGCTGGCTTCCGGGTTAAGCGGGCAGGTGTTAAGAAGCAGGTGTTAAGAAGCGCGGTTTGGCGGGTCATGTTTCAGAGGACGCATGACTCCACCTCCTGAGCCGTTGGGGAGTTTCAGCGATGAGACAATATAGATATATTTTTTTTGACCTTTATTTATCCAGGTTTTTCTCATTGAGATAACATCTCTTTTCCAAGAGAGATCTGGTCCAATAGCAGCAGGGGGAACAAGGTTTCAGACAAAACAACTTACATTCACTAACACAACTATAAACACACATATATTACAACAAAAACACACACTAACACAACATTAAACACAACTATAAACACACACATATATTACAACAAAAACATTTTACGTTAAAAACACGAACGTCTTGACTAAAAACAGCTGGCCTAAAAACAATTACACTCTTCTATGATATATACATCGATGACGTGTTTAAACTCAACCAACGAAACTAGATCATCAAATTTTTAAATGTTCAGGAGAGAATTCCAGGACCACGGAGCTGAGTAACTAAAACTATTTCTACCATGACCTGTTCTAATTTTTGGTACTGTTAGAAGCAAATGAGAATGGGACCGTAATTGATATTTATTTACCTAAAAAAGAACAGAGATAAAACGGCATTTTACCCAATATGGCCTTATAAATCAGTGTATACCCTACGCAATATCACAATATCGAAATTGGGGAGAAAAAAACGGGGGTAAAATTATAAAAAATGCTAAAATTGGTTGTTCCCCACCATTTGCAACAATGTCACTGAGCACCATCACTATCTTTCCTTCTCCTGCATGTTAATAATGTTTACATATCTGGCATTACTCATCTCATATGTATATACTGTATTCTATCCTATTCTACTGTATCTTAGTCTATGTATTACTCATCTCATATGTATATACTGTATTCTATCCTACTGTATCTTAGTCTATGCATTACTCATCTCATATGTATATACTGTATTCAATCCTATTCTACTGTATTTTAGTCTATGCAGCTCTGACATCACTCGTCCAAATATTTATATATTCTTAATTCCATTCCTTTAGATTGTGTGTATTGTTAGATATTACTTGTTAGATATTACTGGACTGTTGGAGCTAGAAACACAAGCATTTTGCTACAACCACAATAACATCTGCTAAACAAGTGTATGTGACAAATAAAATGTGATTTGATGTATATAGGTCTGGTGTTGGAGATCATTCCACACTCTGTGTTCTACTACCCAGGTCTGGTGTTGGAGATCATTCCACACTCTGTGTTCTACTACCCAGGTCTGGTGTTGGAGATCATTCTACACTCTGTGAATCTCCTGCATGTATTTTCTGATGTTTAATCAGACCACTTGAATGAGAGTATCTCTTGCCACACTGATCACAGCTATAAGACTTCTCTCCTGTGTGTGTTCTCTGGTGCTCTTTAAGGCTTTCTCCCTGAGAAAAGTTTTTCCCACATTGCTCACAGCTATATGACTGCTCTCCTGTGTGTGTTCTCTGGTGTGATACCAGGTTGCTTGACTGAGTAAAACTCTTGCCACACTGATCACAGCTATAAGGCTTCTCTCCTGTGTGTGTTCTGTGGTGTGATACCAGGTTGCTTGAATGAGTAAAACTCTTGCCACATTGATTACAGCTATAAGGTTTCTCTCCTGTGTGCGTTCTCTGGTGTCCTTTAAGGTGTCCTATCCGAGAAAAACTTTTCCCACATTGCTCACAGCTATATGACTGCCCTCCTGTGTGTGTTCTCTGGTGTGATACCAGGTTGCTTGACTGAGTAAAACTCTTCCCACATTGATCACAGCTATAAGGTTTCTCTCCTGTGTGTGTTCTCTGGTGTCCTTTAAGGTATCCTATCCGGGAAAAGTTTTTCCCACATTGCTCACAGCTATAAGATTTCTCTCCTGTGTGTGTTCTCTGGTGTGATACCAGGTTTCTTGAATTAGTAAAACTCTTGCCACACTGATCACAGCTATATGGCTGCTCTCCTGTGTGTGTTCTCTGGTGTGATACCAGGTTGGTTGACCGAGTAAAACCCTTGCCACACTGATCACAGCTATATGGCTGCTCTCCTGTGTGTGTTCTCTGGTGTGATACCAGGCTACTTGACTGAGTAAAACTCTTGCCACACTGATCACAGCTATAAGGTTTCTCTCCTGTGTGTGTTCTCTGGTGTGATACCAGGTTGGTTGACTGAGTAAAACTCTTGCCACACTGATCACAGCTGTAAGGCTTCTCTCTTGTGTGTGTTCTCAGGTGTGTTTTCAGATTAATTGATTTAGTAAAACTCTTCCCACATTGATCACAGCTGTAAGGTTTCTCTCCTGTGTGTACTCGCTGGTGTATTTTAAGAACTGATGAAGATTTGCAATGTTTCCCACAGTCAGAGCAGCAGTGAGGTTTCTTTCCTGTGGGTATCTGCTGGTGTTTCTTGAGGAGTTCTGATCTGGAGAGACTCTTCTCTGCCTCGTCAGCATCATGATGTTGTTGAGGATCCCCAGAGGATCCACGACTGTCCCGTCTCTCTCCTGTGTGAATGACAAAGTCAGACAGATGGTTAAAGGCCCAGAACAGCAGAAATCCACTGTTTATTTGAGGTAAAAGGTGATGCCCAGAGCGTACCCATGAAGTTGTACAACAATTGAAGTCAGTTAAATTATTTGACAATTAAGACAGTCAAGTTAGTAACAATCATATTTTGTCTTGTTTTCACATTAGTAGTAACTAGAAATAAGATATTAAATTTGTTAAAATCCTAAGCAGTGTGGCAGACGACTTTTGGTCTCCAATATAGGCCCCTTTCTGTGTTTGATAAAATTGCGTCACGAGGGCAATGCGCACACAATTTGGTTGCAGAAACTGGTCCCTGCTAATGAGGAAACCACTAGTTATGGATGTAGTATATCTGGTAATTAGGAAACCGCTAGTTATGGATGTAGTATATCTGGTAATGAGGAAACAACTAGTTATGGATGTCGTATATCTGGTAATGAGGAAACCACTAGTTATGGATGTAGTATATCTGCCTGGAGCAAAAATGGTGAGCGAAGATTTTAGTTTTTGAAAATTACAGCAACTCAGCTGACAGCAAAAATAGCCTCCATTTACAGGTTGCTTTCACATTACTTTTGGATTATAATTGTAAGGCTCGCTTGAATCACCTGCTTAATATGTTTGTGTTATTGTCTCAAATCAATTGCTTTATCCTTAAAAAAACACTTCAACCAGTAAAATGCTCTTTGGCTAGCTTTAACATCAGCCTGACAATGAGGGTTTGTACACTAAGTGTTTAACAAATAGGCCCATAGCTTCACCTAACAATAACATAGACCTACTGTAGGACCCATAACTTCACCTTACAACAACATAGACCTAGGACTATATATTTAATATTTCAGGTGAAACAAGGAAACTAAAAATATATTTGTCATGACATTTCATAACCAGATAATTTTGTGAATAATCCCACAAGGCTACTCTGTAATGTGTTGTCATTCTAAATGTCCAGAATAAAGGAAAATAGCTCTGTGTGTTGTAAAATAGCCTATCCATCAAGGAACAATTCTCTACACATTATGAGCTAAGTATCTTTGTGTCCAGACAGACTAACGAGACCCTACAGTAAATCAAGCAGACAATAACACATTATAAACATCAATTTGTTAGAGATTTTGGATCCAACGTGGAGCACGGCATCACGGTCTTTACCTGAGTAATGAATGAAGAAGCACTTTGGTTGTTGTTATGATAGAAATGCATGCATACCAGTGGTTGCATCTCTGTAGGACATGCCAGTAGGTTACAGTAGGTTGTAACTCTCTAGGTCATGCCAATAGGTTACAGTAGGTTGTAACTCTCTAGGTCATGCCAGTAGGTTACAGTAGGTTGTAACTCTCTAGGTCATGCCAGTAGGTTACAGTAGGTTGTACCTCTGTAGGTCATGCCAGTAGGCTACAGTAGGTTGTAACTCTCTAGGTCATGCCAGTAGGTTACAGTAGGTTGTAACTCTCTAGGTCATGCCAGTAGGTTACAGTAGGTTGTATCTCTCTAGGTCATGCCAGTAGGTTACAGTAGGTTGTAACTCTCTAGGTCATGCCAGTAGGTTACAGTAGGTTGTAACTCTCTAGGTCATGCCAGTAGGTTACAGCAGGTTGTAACTCTCTAGGTCATGCCAGTAGGTTACAGCAGGTTGTAACTCTCTAGGTCATGCCAGTAGGTTACAGTAGGTTGTAACTCTCTAGGTCATGCCAGTAGGTTACAGTAGGTTGTATCTCTCTAGGTCATGCCAGTAGGCTACAGTAGGTTGTATCTCTCTAGGTCATGCCAGTAGGCTACAGTTGGTTGTATCCAAATGAAAACAATTATGAACCCAATGTGGAAAGTGTTGAATTTGGTCAACAACAAAATGAATGGCTTATTTGCTACGTGAGGTTTACTTGATCTAACAGAAGTTTCGTAATGATTAAGTTGTTATGTGGACACGTGACATACCGACAACTTTGATAAAACACTATAAGAGTTGTCTCCAGATCGCTATGCATATTCATGCTAGTAGCTTAGCATCTCTCTCCATTGAATACAGGCGGTTGACGACAACAACCCTCATAGAATATAAACAATAGATTACAATAATAACATGTATCCACCAATCCAAAGACAGGATAGGTGGGAGATAGACAACCCACAGTGCAGCTTTGTGGACAACGACTCCCCTTGTTAGGACGGAGAGACATCTTGTCAGTATATCCATAATCTTTGGTGTAGCCAACCCAACTCTCACATGGCTCTATTGGGGGACACGGTGTGTAGTAAAACATCACTACATTAAAATCACTACATGCCGTGGCCCCCCAGTCTGCGGTCAGCAGATAGACCCTCCTCAAATATATATGTTAAGTCACTTTTTGGAAACGGAACGGAGAAAACAAGGGGTAGCTTGTTCTCTACGTCGTCTGATTCTAGACATATCAGTCATCATCCCAGGACCCTCCGTTGAAGAGGTATTGACGAGCCAACTCCGAATATCCAAAGTTAAAAACTAATTGAAGGCGGTACTTACTGGTGTTAATCAGATCTCCTGTCTCCTCCTCTTCATCTTTCAATGTGACAGTAATCTCTCCTTCCTTCTTCACTCCAAAAACAGCATCATCCTCTTCTTCCTCTTGTTTAACTGAAACGTCTTTCTCTTCTTCTTTCACTGTAACAGCCTCACCCTCTACTTCTTGTTTTACTGTAACATCCTCCTCTTCCTTCTCCTCTTTCACGACAATGTTCAGCCCCAGAGCTTCTTTCTCCGTCCAGCAGACCTCCTCTTCTTTAACAGGAGGGGAGTAGTTTAGGGAGCTCATGTTCGGGGATGTTAGCTAGCTAGCTATCATTAGCGACTAGGCTAATGCTAACTTAACCAGCCAGCTACTATAGCTGACTAATAAAAAATAACGTAATATTAAATTAAATAGGTTAACAAGTAGATACGACAGAAGTGTGTCTAAAACACAGTAGCTAATATAGACCGAAAGCGTATAAATAGCTTGAATCTTTCGGCTATGTTGGCTAGCAAGCTACCGAGGTGGTTGACGAGCTGTTTATGAAGAACCGTCCACTAGATTATACGTCACGCTGCAGCATCGCCTGAAAGACGCACATCGCCGTCTGCTGACTGGAGGGAAACGCAGTTGAGGATCACATTTTATATTCAGACAAAGATTATTTTACATGGATGTAATTAAATAATACTATTATATTGAGACATACAAAGACAGGAATGTGTTGATTGATTAGTGAGAATAAAAAATGTTTACTACAGCACATTTAAGGCAGTTTCATTCAGTCAAACAACATATAAATAAGTAGCCAGTTACTGTAGGTCTATACTGCTCCTACATGGTGTAACAATACATCATGTAGATGTATATAATGAACAGACTAGGTCTATACTGCTCCTACATGGTGTAACAATACATCATGTAGATGTATATAATGAACAGACTAGGTCTATACTGCTCCTACATGGTGTAACAATACATCATGTAGATGTATATAATGAACAGACTAGGTCTATACTGCTCCTACATGGTGTAACAACACATCATGTAGATGTATATAATGAACAGACTAGGTCTATACTGCTCCTACATGGTGTAACAATACATCATGTAGATGTATAAAAAAAAAAAAAAAAAAAATATATAATGAACAGACTAGGTCTATACTGCTCCTACATGGTGTAACAATACAGTGCATTCGGAAAGTATTCAGACCCCTTCACTTTTTCCACATTTTGTTACATTACAGCCTTATTCTAAAATGATTAACACTACCGTTCAAAAGGTTGGGGTCACTTAGAAATGTTTTTGTTTTTGAAAGAAAAACACTTTTTTTGTCCATTAAAATAACATCAAATTGATCAGAAACACAGTGTAGACATTGTTAATGTTGTAAATGACTATTGTAGCTGGAAACGGCAGATTTTTTATGGAATATCAACATAGGCGTACAGAGGCCCATTATCAGCAACAATCACTCCTGTGTTCCAATGGCACATTGTGTTAGCTAATCCAAGTTTATCATTTTAAAAGGCTAATTGATCATTAGAAAACCATTAGCACAGCTGAAAACTGTTGTGCTGATTTATCAAAGCTTTTGTAAACAGTGTTGTTGCATAACAATCAGGGAGTAGAACAACAATAATCATCACCCTCTTGACCAATCTTCCCCCCCATAACATTGGGTTGATTCAGACCCTGCCAGTGTACCAGGTGGACATTGGGTTGATTCAGACCCTGCCAGTGTACCAGGTGGACATTGGGTTTGATTCAGACCCTGTCAGTGTACCAGGTGGACATTGGGTTTGATTCAGACCCTGCCAGTGTACCAGGTGGACATTGGGTTTGATTCAGACCCTGCCAGTGTACCAGGTGGACATTGGGTTTGATGCAGGCCC
Organism: Salmo trutta; assembly: GCF_901001165.1. Lineage (NCBI taxonomy): Eukaryota > Metazoa > Chordata > Actinopteri > Salmoniformes > Salmonidae > Salmo > Salmo trutta. The sequence continues at coordinate 7,209,960 of NC_042971.1, read as the reverse complement.
TGTCAGTGTACCAGGTGGACATTAGGTTTGATTTACATTTTAGTCATTTAGCAGACACTCTTATCCAGAGCGACTTACAGTAGTGAATGCATACATTTCATTTTTTTTTTTCTGTACTGGTCCCCCGTGGGAATTGAACCCACAACCCTGGCGTTGCAAACACCATGCTCTACCAACTGAGCCACACGGGACTCAGACCCTGTCAGCATGGCCAGAAATGTATTCCAAGGTCAGTAACTTATAACCACAGAACCACCCCAGACCTTTCATGCATGACTAAAAACACCTAAGTATTAGATTTTCTGCCATGGTCTAGTATGTCACCTCCTCCGACACCATTCACAAGGGCCTCCCGGGTAGCGCAGTGGTCTAAGGTTGTACCACTAGAGATTCTGGGTTCGAGTCCAGGCTCTGTTGCAGCCGGCCGCGACCGGGAGACCCATGGGGCGGCGCACAATTGGCCCAGTGTTGTCCGGGTTGGGAAGGGTTTGGCCGGCAGGGATTTCCTTGTCTCATTGTGCACTAGCGCCTCCTGTGGCGGGCCGGGCGCAGTGCACACTGACCAGGTGTACGGTGTTTCCTCCGACACATTATTGCGGCTGGCTTCTGGGTTGGATGTGCATGGTGTCAAGAAGCAGTACGGTTGGGTTGTGTTTCGGAGGACGCATGGCTTTCGACCTCCGCCTCTCCCGAGTCTGTACGGGAGTTGCAGCGATGAGACAAGACTTTAACTACTACCAATTGGGGAGATAAAAGGGAGTAACATCTTTTTTTTTTTAAACATCCCCACTCCATAATCAACTAGTCTCCCACTGTTTAACCAGAATAACATGAGTTGTGTCCTTCAAACTGTTAGACTGTTAGTCCATAATCAACTAGTCTCCCAATGTTTAACCAGAATAACATGAGTTGTGACCTTTAGACTGTTAGTCCATAATCATATTCAGCTACTTAGATGTCATGTATTGTCATGTTATGTTCTCTTTAATGAAACATCACCACTGTAGATGTCATGTATTGTCATGTTATGTTCTCTATAATGAAACATCACCACTGTAGATGTCATGTATTGTCATGTTATGTTCTCTATAATGAAACATCACCAAGTGAAATAAAGTTGATAAGATATTCTTAATAGACATTAAATAAAAAATGGTTGTTCAGAAATCATTAATTATCATGTTGCTCTGATGAAATGAACGAAATATTTCACAATCATTACCACTGCTGATATTCACAGAGAATAATTACAAGGATCATATTTCACAATCATTACCACTGCTGGTATTCACAAAGAATAATAACAAGGATCATATTTCACAATCATTCCCACTGCTGATATTCACAGAGAATAATTACAAGGATCATATTTCACAATCATTACCACTTGTCACGACTACTGCCGAGGGTGACTCCTGTCCCTGTTCGGGCGGCGCTCAGCGGTCGTCGTCACCGGCCTACTAGCTGCTATGGATCCCCTTTTCGTTTTTCTCTTAGTCTTGTCTTTATTAGTTTCACCTGTGTTCTGTTAGTTAATTAGTGATATTATTTAAGCCCACCTCTCCACCTGTTCTGTGTGCGGGCTTGTTACGTGTTTTCACTGTGTTCGTGTTGTGTATCGTGTTGGACTTTGAGTTTGTTACACCCTGTTGTGTATGGGCATTTTTTCTCTTTTGTGGTACTTATTAAATATATATTGTACCAAACATTTTTCTGCCTCCTGTGCCTGACTCCACACCCACGACGTCCAAACGTTACAGAAGCGCGCACCAACAACATGGAGTCAGCAGAAGCAGCCACCACTCCTTTACCATCGATGGAAGAACGGGTCCTCCACCACACCACCACCGTCCTCCATCGGATTGGGTCAGCCGTGGACCAGATGATGGAGAGGATGGATCGATGGGAAAGGAGTGGTTTCCTCCCTTCACCTCCGGCTCACCCGACGAGTCCACCTACTCCACTCCCTTCCCCGTCTGGATCTGGGGCACTGCGTCTTACGCCTCCGAGGGAGTACGATGGAGCAGCAGCAGGGTGCCAGGGATTTCTATTACAACTAGAGTTATACCTGGCGACCGTGAGGCCGACTCCCTCGGGGGAGGAGAGTGTGAGCCTCCTCATCTCCTGCCTGAAGGGTCGAGCATTGGAGTGGGCCAATGCTGTTTGGAATGGACCAGACCCATTAAGGAATAACTACCCTGAGTTCACTCTACGTTTCAGGACTGTATTCGATCACCCCCCAGAAGGACGAGCGGCGGGTGAACGACTGTTCCACCTCAGACAGGAGATGAGGAGCGCGCAAGACTTTGCCCTAGAGTTCCGGACCTTGGCGGCTGGGGCTGGGTGGAATGACAGGGCCCTAATGGACCACTACAGGTGTAGCCTCCGGGAGGACGTCCGCAGGGAGCTAGCGTGTCGGGATACTACACTCTCCGTAGATGAACTCATCGACATGTCTATACGACTGGACCATCTGCTGGCTGCCCGCGGGCGTTCAGAAAGGGTCCTGTCAGTTCCATCTCCTAGCCTACCTACGCCCATTCCTATGGAGCTAGGGGGAACTGCATCAAGGGGAACAGGAGGAGGTGCCTCTCCTGCACCAATTGTGGTCGCCGAGGACACACGGCCGACCGGTGCTGGGGGGGTCCCTCTGGGAGTCGAGAAGGCAGGCAGAACACTCCTCGTTCATCCCAGGTGAGTCAGCACCACACTCACCCAGAATCCTCTGTTGGTCACATGTATGTCTTAATTTTTTTTCTTGATTTTGCTCCCTTTTCCCAGCATAAGGCACTAGTCGATTCAGGCGCAGCTGGGAACTTTATGGATAGCGGACTCGCCCTTAAGTTGGGAATTCCGCTGCTACCGTTAGATTCCCCTTTCCCCGTGCACTCCTTAGATAGCCGACCATTAGGGTCAGGGATGGTCAGGGAGGCCACGGTGCCACTGGACATGGTAACGCAGGGGAATCATAAGGAACGAAATAGTTTTTTTCTTATTGATTCACCTGCGTTTCCAGTGGTGCTGGGGGTGCCCTGGCTAGCCATTCACAATCCCAAGATTTTGTGGAAACGGGATTCTCCAGGGATGGTCAGAGGAGTGTTCAGGTAGGAGTCTGGGTGTTTCCATTGGTGCCACGTTGGTGGAGAATCCAGACCAGGTTTCCACTGTGCGCATTCCCCCTGAGTATGCCGATTTGGCTCTTGCCTTCTGTAAAAAGAAGGCAACTAAATTACCACCTCATCGACAGGGTGATTGTGCGATAGACCTCCAGGGTAACGCTGCGCTTCCCAAGAGTCATGTGTATCCATTGTCCCAGGAGGAGACGTTGGCTATGGAGACATATGTCACGGAATCTCTGGGGCAGGGGTACATTCGGCCCTCCGTTTCACCCGTCTCCTCGAGTTTCTTTTTCGTGAAGAAAAAGGGGGTAGGTTTGCGCCTATGCATTGATTATAGAGGTCTCAATTCCATTACAGTGGGGTTCAGTTACCCACTACCTCTCATTGCTACGGTTGTGGAATCATTTCACGGAGCGCGGTTTTTCACGAAACTGGATCTCAGGAGTGTGTATAATTTGGTGCGTATTCGGAAGGGAGACGAGTGGAAAACCACATTTAGTACCACATCGGGCCCCTATGAGTACCTCGTCATGCCGTATGGATTGAAGAATGCTCCAGCCGTCTTTCAATCTTTTGTCGATGAGATTCTCAGGGACCTGCACAGGCAGGGAGTGATTGTGTATATCGACGACATCTTGATTTACTCCTCCACACGCGCTGAGCATGTGTCTCTAGTACACAAGGTGCTTGGTAGACTGCTGGAGCATGATCTATACGTCAAGGCTGAGAAGTGTGAGTTCTTCAAAGAAGCCGTCCCCTTTCTGGGTTATCGCATTTCCACCTCAGGGATGGTGATGGAGTGTGACCGCGTTAATGCCGTGTGTAATTGGCCAACTCCAACCACGGTGAAGGAAGTGCAGCGGTTTTTGGGTTTTGCCAATTACTACCGGAGGTTTATCCGGGGTTTTGGCCAGGTGACGGCTCCCATTACCTCACTATTGAAGGGGGGACCGGTGCGTTTACGGTGGTCAACAGAGGCGGACAGAGCCTTCAACCAGTTGAAGGCGCTGTTCAGAGGCGGACAGAGCCTTCAACCAGTTGAAGGCGCTGCCAGCCCGTGTTGGCGCACCCGGACCCCTCTTTGCCGTTCATAGTGGAAGTGGACGCATCCGAGGCTGGGGTGGGTGCCGTTCTATCACAGCGCTCGGGTGCGCCACCGAAACTCCGCCCCTGCGCTTTCTTCTCCAGGAAGCTCAGTCCGGCGGAGCGGAACTATGATGTGGGGGACCGGGAGTTGTTAGCTGTGGTCAAGGCTTTGACTGTGTGGAGACATTGGCTTGAGGGGGCTAGACACCCTTTTCTCATCTGGACTGACCACTGGAACCTGGAGTATATCCGGGCAGCCCGGAGACTGAATCCGCGTCAGGCACGGTGGGCCATGTTTTTCACCCGATTTCAGTTTAGGATTTCGTATAGACCAGGTGCCATGAACACCAAGGCTGACGCGCTGTCCCGCCTCTATGACACTGAGGATAGGCCCATCGATCCTACTCTCATCCTTCCAGCTTCTAAGCTGGTAGCAACAGTGGTATGGGAGGTGGACGCGGACATTGAGCGGGCGTTACAGATGGAGCCTGCACCTTCTAATTGTCCTACAGGTTGTAAGTACGTTCCGCTTGGTGTCCGTGATCAATTGATTCGATGGGGTCATACGCTACCCTCGTCGGGTCATCCTGGGGTGGCGAGGACAGTGCAAGGCCTTAGGGGGAGGTACTGGTGGCCCACCTTAGCCAAGGACGTGAGGTTTTATGTCTCTTCCTGTTCGGCATGCGCCCAGAGCAAGGCTCTTAGGCACCTTCCTAGAGGGAAGTTACAACCCCTCCCCGTTCCACAAAGGCCGTGGTCTCACCTGTCGGTGGACTTTCTTACCGAGCTTCCCCTGTCTCAGGGGAATACCACGGTTCTGGAAGTTGTGGATCGGTTTTCTAAGTCCTGCCGTCTCCTCCCATTGCCTGGTCTCCCTACGGCCCTACGGCCCTACAGACTGCGGAGGCTCTATTCACCCATGTCTTCCGGCATTACGGGGTGCCGGAGGACATCGTTTCTGATCGGGGTCCCCAGTTCACGTCCCGTGTATGGAGGGCGTTTATGGAGCGTCTGGGGGTCTCGGTCAGCTTGACCTCCGGTTATCACCCCGAGAGCAATGGGCAGGTGGAGAGAGTGAACCAGGAGGTGGGTAGGTTTCTGCGGTCGTACTGCCAGGACCGGCCAGGTGAGTGGTCAAGGTACTTACCATGGGCTGAGTTGGCGCAAAACTCACTCCGCCACTCATCAACTAACATGTCGCCTTTCCAGTGTGTGTTAGGCTACCAGCCGGTCCTGGCACCATGGCATCAGAGTCAGACCGAGGCTCCTGCGGTGGAGGATTGGTTGCAGCGCTCCAAGGACACCTGGAGGGCTGTCGAGGAATCCCTGAAACAAGCTGGAGAACGACAGAAGAGGAGCGCTGACCGCCACCGCAGTGAGACCCCCATATTCGCAATAGGAGACAGGGTCTGTGTAAGGGCTGTCGTCGTGAGAAAACCAAGGTGCAGCGGAGGATGTGTATTCATCTATGGTAATTTAATGAAAAGAGAACACTTTACAAAAAGAAACAAAAACGACAGCCAAACAGTCCTGTCAGGAAAAACTCTAAACAGAAACAATCACCCACAAAAACCCAAAGGAAAACCAGGCTACTTATGTGTGACTCCCAATCAGCAACAACGAACTACAGCTGTGCCTGTTTGGGAGCCACACACGGCCCAAAACAAAGAAATACAAAAACATAGAAAAATGAACATAGAACGCCCACCCAATGTAACACCCTGGCCTAACCAAAATAAAGAACAAAAACCCCTCTCTATGGCCAGGGCAGTCTGGCTCTCGACCCGAAACCTGCCCCTCCGCTTGCCCTGCCGGAAGCTGGGTCCGCAGCGTGTAGGGCCCTTCAAAGTCCTGAGGAGAATAAACGAGGTGTGTTATAGATTACAACTCCCTTTTTGTTATCGTATTAACCCCTCATTTCATGTGTCTCTCCTCAGGCCGGTGGTAGCTGGTCCCTTACAAGACGGTGAGGTGCCGGAGGTCCCTCCGCCCCCTCTAGACATCGAGGGGTCCCCGGCGTATACAGTACGCACCATTCTGGACTCAAGACGCCGGGTGGGGGGCCTGCAGTACCTCGTGGACTGGGAGGGGTACGGTCCGGAGGAGAGGTGCTGGGTGCCGGTGGGAGACATACTGGATCCATCACTATTAGAGGATTTCCATCGCCTCCATCCGGATCGCCCCGTGCCGCATCCTCCGGGTCGACCCCGAGGCCGGTGTCGGCGCGCTGCGGGAGCCGCGCGTCGGGGGGGGGGGGGTACTGTCACGACTACTGCCGAGAATGGTTCCTCTCCCTGTTCGGGTGGCGCTCTGCGGTCGTCGTCACTGGCCTACTAGCTGCCATCGATCCCCTTTTCGTTTTTCTGTTAGTTATGTCTTTATTAGTTGCACCTGTGTTAATTTAGTTAATTAGTGGTGATTATTTAAGCCCGCCTCTCCACCTGTTCTGTGTGCTGGCTTGTTACTTGTTTTCACTATGTTCGTGTAGTGAATCGTGTTGTTGGACTTTGGGTTTGTTACGCCCTGTTGTGTTTGGGCATTTTTTCTCTTTTGTGGTACTTATTAAATATATATTGTACCAAACATTTTTCTGCCTCCTGTGCCTGACTCCACACCCACGACGTCCAAGCGTTACACCGCAGAAGAAAAAAATAAAAAATACAATGAATTCTATTCGCCACCCCCAAAAACCTCCCAATGCAAAAACAACCAAGAGAATGATTATTATTTATATTTATTGAATATTCTAAACATACAATATACTTGCAGTGAAGCCACTCAACAATTACATCACACCAGTCATCCAACAGACTCCCATTCAGAGCGACACACAGAAGCATCCAGGGTCAATGCCCTGCCCACGTTGACCAATCTACCACCAGGCCAAAAAACGTGAACCCGAACCCTCCAAGATCCCCAACAGCTGTCCCTCAACCATTCGAGACCCCTCCCACAGTCCCCCCTCAGGAAGAAAAATAAAAATACAATTGATTCCATTCCCCACCCCCAAGAACCTCCCAATGCACCAACAACCAAGAGAATGAACTAAAGAGAAAAAAGGAAAAGACAGAAGGAAACAGCAAACAACAATGTAAAAAAATAATAAAATAATAAATTTAATACAAAGGACATCAAGGACAACTGAAATCATAACAGCAATGCCAACTGTATATGTTTGTGTGCATGTGTCACGTTCTGACCAGGAAAGGGGTTATTTGTTATTGTAGTTTGGTCAGGACGTGGCAGGGGGTGTTTGTTTTGTGGTTCGGGGTTTGTTAGGCTATGTATTATGTAAGAGGGGTGTTTGGTTAGAGTGTTCCGGGGTTTTTGGGCTATGTTAGTTCTAGTCGTTCTATGTCTGTTTGTCGTTTGTTCATGTTCTTGTTTTGTAAGTGTTCAATAAAAGTAAATATGAGCACTCAACCCGCTGCGCCTTGGTCTACTTCATACAACAACCGTTACAGCATGTCCGGCACTATTACATGTATGTGTGTGTTCTTGTATGTGTTTATTTGAATGAGAGTGTGTATATGCATGTGTACCAACACCTGCACGGCATCAGCCTCAGGCAAACCGGCATTAGTTGTAAAATCACTACTACTTAGTGCCATTTAAATGTACTTTTATTATGTTTTATTTTGACTTTTTAAACTTTTACTTTTATCTTTTGACCATCATTCTATCTCCTATCATCTATCCCCATGAGGTAGTCACCTGGAATGCATTTCAATTTACAGGTGTGCCTTGTTAATATGCGGAATTTCTTTCTTTCTTAATGCATTTGAGCCAATCAGTTGTGTTGTGACAAGGTAGGGGTGGTATACAGAAGATAGCCCTATTTGTCTATATTATGGCAAGAACAGCTCAAATAAGCAAAAAGAAATGACAGTCCGTCATTACTTTAACACATGAAGGTCAGTCAATACAGAAACTTTCAAAAACTTTGAATGAATCTTCAAGTGCAGTCACAAAAACCATCCATCGCTATGATGAAGCTGGCTCTCATGAGGATTGCCACAGGAAAGGAAGACCCAGAGTTACCTCTGCTGCAGTAGAAATTCATTACAATTAACTGTGAAGACAACAACTATGCCTATAAGATGGTTTGGGATTAATTGGACCGCAGAGTGAAGGAAATGCAGCCAACAAGTGCTCAGCATATGTGGGAACTCCTTCAAGACTGTTGGAAAAGCATTTCAGGTGAAGCTGGTTGAGGGAATGCCAAGAGTGTGAACAAATGTCATCAAGGCAAAGGGTGGCTACTTTGAAGGATTTCAAATATAAAATATATTTGGATTTGTTTAACACTTTTTTGGTTACTACATGATTCCATATGAGTTATTTCATAGTTGTGTTGTCTTCACTATTATTCTACAACGTAGACAATAGTTAAAATAAAGAAAAAACATTGAATTTGTAGGTGTGTCCAAACAATTGACCGGTACTGAATATGCATTGTGGAGGAGAACTGATCCTAGATCTGTACAAAGGCATAACTGTCTGTGTTAAAAGGCCCAGCTGGATTGAACTGAGCTATTTAAAATGACATATTTGAATGTGAAATGATTTGTTCTGTTTGTCAATACAAGCCAGGGTCTGTGGAGGCTTGGCCTATTAGTGGTAGATTTGGGGGAGAATTTGAGTTGAAATAGTGATAGATTTTTGGAGGGACCCTTGTCACTACAGCCAATCAGTGAGCAGCGTCCCTTCCCCCACACCATAGGCAGTTCTGTTACTCACAACACTTCCCCTGCTTTCCTCAACAATGGAAAAGCCCACTGAGCTAAAGCCTTGACATTTCAGATCTTTTTTAAAAGATTGGGGAATTTTTTACAATTAGGAAATAATATGTCATGTTTTACTCATACCTCAGCCAGCATTGTGAATGTTTAGGAAATAATATGTCATGTTTTACTCGTACCTCAGCCAGCATTGTGAATGGTTAGGAAATAATATTTCATGTTTTACTCGTACATCAGCCAGCATTGTGAATGGTTAGGAAATAATATGTCATGTTTTACTCGTACCTCAGCCAGCATTGTGAATGGTTAGGAAATAATATGTCATGTTTTACTCGTACCTCATCCAGCATTGTGAATGGTTAGGAAATAATAGGTAATGTTTTACTCGTACCTCAGCCAGCATTGTGAATGGTTAGGAAATAATATTTCATGTTTTACTCGTAACTCAGCCAGCATTGTGAATGGTTAGGAAATAATATTTCATGTTTTACTCGTACCTCAGCCAGCATTGTGAATGGTTAGGAAATAATATGTCATGTTTTACTCGTACCTCAGCCAGCATTGTGAATGGTTAGGAATAATATTTCATGTTTTACTCGTACCTCAGCCAGCATTGTGAATGGTTAGGAAATAATAGGTAATGTTTTACTCGTACCTCAGCCAGCATTGTGAATGGTTAGGAAATAATATGTCATGTTTTACTCGTACCTCAGCCAGCATTGTGAATGGTTAGGAAATAATATGTCATGTTTTACTCGTACCTCAGCCAGCATTGTGAATGGTTAGGAAATAATAGGTCATGTTTTACTCGTACATCAGCCAGCATTGTGAATGGTTAGGAAATAATATTTCATGTTTTACTCGTACCTCAGCCAGCATTGTGAATGGTTAGGGAATAATATGTCATGTTTTACTCGTACCTCAGCCAGCATTGTGAATGGTTAGGAAATAATATGTCATGTTTTACTCGTACCTCAGCCAGCATTGTGAATGGTTAGGAAATAATATGTCATGTTTTACTCGTACCTCAGCCAGCATTGTGAATGGTGTCTAATGCAGTGACATACTAGACCATGGCAGTAAATCTAATACTTAGGTGTTTTTAGTCATGCATGAAAGGTCTGGGGTGGTTCTGTGGTTATATGTTACTGACCTTGGAATACATTTCTGGCCATGCTGGCAGGGTCTGAATAAAACCCAATGTCCACCTGGTACACTGACAGGGTCTGAATCAAACCCAATGTCCACCTGGTACACTGACAGGGTCTGAATCAAACCCAATGTCCACCTTGTACACTGGCAGGGTCTGAATCAAACCCAATGTCCACCTGGCAGGGTCTGAATCAAACCCAATGTCCACCTGGTACACTGACAGGGTCTGAATCAACCCAATGTCCACCTGGTACACTGACAGGGTCTGAATCAACCCAATGTCCACCTGGTACACTGGCAGGGTCTGAATCAAACCCAATGTCCATCTGGTACACTGGCAGGGTCTGAATCAAACCCAATGTCCACCTGGTACACTGGCAGGGTCTGAATCAAACCCAATGTCCACCTGGCATACTGGCAGGGTCTGAATCAAACCCAATGTCCACCTGGTACACTGACAGGGTCTGAATCAAACCCAATGTCCACCTGGTACACTGGCAGGGTCTGAATCAAACCCAATGTCCACCTGGCATACTGGCAGGGTCTGAATCAAACCCAATGTCCACCTGGTACACTGACAGGGTCTGAATCAAACCCAATGTCCACCTGGTACACTGACAGGGTCTGAATCAAACCCAATGTCCACCTGGTACACTGACAGGGTCTGAATCAAACCCAATGTCCACCTGGTACACTGACAGGGTCTGAATCAAACCCAATGTCCACCTGGTACACTGGCAGGGTCTGAATCAAACCCAATGTCCACCTGGTACACTGGCAGGGTCTGAATCAAACCCAATGTCCACCTGGTACACTGACAGGGTCTGAATCAAACCCAATGTCCACCTGGTACACTGGCAGGGTCTGAATCAAACCCAATGTCCACCTGGTACACTGGCAGGGTCTGAATTAAACCCAATGTCCACCTGGTACACTGACAGGGTCTGAATCAAACCCAATGTCCACCTGGTACACTGGCAGGGTCTGAATCAACCCAATGTCCACCTGGTACACTGGCAGGGTCTGAATCAACCCAATGTTAAGGGGAGGGAAGATTGGTCAAGAGGGTGATGATTATTGTTGTTCTACTGCCTGATTGTTATGCAACAACACTGTTTACAAAAGCTTTGTTAAATCAGCACAACAGTTTTCAGCTGTGCTAACATAATTGCAAAAGGGGTTTCTAATGATCAATTAGCCTTTTAAAATGATAAACTTGAATTAGCTAACACAACGTGGCATTGGAACACAGGAGTGATGGTTGCTTATAATGGGCCTTTGTACGCCTATGTAGATATTCCATAAACAATCAGCTGTTTCCAGCTACAATAGTCATTTACAACATTAACAATGTCTACACAGTATTTCAGATCAATTTGATGTTATTTTAATGGACCAAAAAAGTGTTTTTCTTTCAAAAACAAGAACATTTCAAAGTGACTCCAACCTTTTGAACGGTAGTGTTAATCATTTTAGAATAAGACTGTAATGTAACAAAATGTGGAAAAAGTGAAGGGGTCTGAATACTTTCCGAATGCACTGTATTGTTACACCATGTAGCAGCAGTATAGACCTAGTCTGTTCATTATATACATCTACATGATGTATTGTTACACCATGTAGGAGCAGTATAGACCTAGTCTGTTCATTATATACATCTACATGATGTATTGTTACACCATGTAGGAGCAGTATAGACCTAGTCTGTTCATTATATACATCTACATGATGTATTGTTACACCATGTAGGAGCAGTATAGACCTAGTCTGTTCATTATATACATCTACATGATGTATTGTTACACCATGTAGGAGCAGTATAGACCTAGTCTGTTCATTATATACATCTACATGATGTATTGTTACACCATGTAGCAGCAGTATAGACCTAGTCTGTTCATTCTATACATCTACATGATGTATTGTTACACCATGTAGGAGCAGTATAGACCAAGTCTGTTCATTATATACATCTACATGATGTATTGTTACACCATGTAGGAGCAGTATAGACCTAGTCTGTTCATTATATACATCTACATGATGTATTGTTACACCATGTAGGAGCAGTATAGACCGACAGTAGCTGGCTACTTATTTAGATTTAGTTTGACAGAATGAAACTGTCTTAAATGTGCTGTAGTAAACATGTTTTATTCTCACTAATCAACCAACACATTCCTGTCTTTGTATGTCTCAATATAATAGTATTATTTAATTAAATCCATGTAAAATAATCTTTGTCTGAAAATAAAATGTGATCCTCAACTGCGTTTCCCTCCAGTCAGCAGACGGCGATGTGCGTCTTTCAGGCGATGCTGCAGCGTGACGTATAATCTAGTGGACGGTTCTTCATAAACAGCTCGTCAACCACCTCGGTAGCTTGCTAGCCAACATAGCCGAAAGATTCAAGCTATTTAGACGCTTTCGGTCTATATTACCTACTGTGTTTTAGACACACTTCTGTCGTATCTACTTGTTAACCTATTTAATTTAATATAACGTTATTGTGTATTAGTCAGCTATAGTAGCTGGCTGGTTAAGTTAGCATTAGCCTAGTCGCTAATGATAGCTAGCTAGCTAACATCCCCGAACATGAGCTCCCTAAACTACTCCCCTCCTGTTAAAGAAGAGGAGGTCTGCTGGACTGAGAAAGAAGCTCTGGGGCTGAACATTGTCGTGAAAGAGGAGAAGGAAGAGGAGGATGTTACAGTAAAACAAGAAGTAGAGGGTGAGGCTGTTACAGTGAAAGAAGAAGAGAAAGACGTTTCAGTTAAACAAGAGGAAGAAGAGGATGATGCTGTTTTTGGAGTGAAGAAGGAAGGAGAGATTACTGTCACATTGGAAGATGAAGAGGAGGAGACAGGAGATCTGATTAACACCAGTAAGTACCACCTTAAATTAGTTTTTAACTTTGGATATTCGGAGTTGGCTCATCAATACCTCTTCAACGGAGGGTCCTGGGATGATGACTGATATGTCTAGAATCAGACGACGTAGAGAACAAGCTACCCCTTGTTTTCTCCGTTCCGTTTCCAAAAAGTGACTTAACATATATATTTGAGAAGGGTCTATCTGCTGACCGCAGACTGGGGGCCAGGGCATGTAGTGATTTTAATGTAGTGATGTTTTACTACACACCGTGACCCCCAATAGAGCCATGTGAGAGTTGGGTTGGCTACACCAAAGATTATGGATATACTGAAAAGATGTCTCTCCGTCCTAACAAGGGGAGTCGTTGTCCACAAAGCTGCACTGTGGGTTGTCTATCTCCCACCTATCCTGTCTTTGGATTGGTGGATACATCTTATTATTGTAATCTATTGTTTATATTCTATGAGGGTTGTTGACGTCAACCGCCTGTATTCAATGGAGAGAGATGCTAAGCTACTAGCATGAAAAGGCATAGCGATCTGGAGACAACTCCTATAGTGTTTTTATTAAAGTTGTCGGTATTTCACGTGTCCACATAACAATTTAATCATTACGAAACTTCTGTTAGATCAAGTTAACCTCACGTAGCAAATAAGCCATTCATTTTGTTGTTGACCAAATTCAACACTTTCCACATTGGGTTGATAATTGTTTCCACTTGGATACAACCACCTGTAGTCTACTGGCATGACCTAGAGAGTTACAACCTACTGTAACCTACTGGCATGACCTAGAGAGTTACAACCTACTGTAGCCTACTGGCATGACCTAGAGAGATACAACCTACTGTAACCTACTGGCATGACCTAGAGAGATACAGCCTACTGTAACCTACTGGCATGACCTAGAGAGATACAACCTACTGTAACCAACTGGCATGACCTAGAGAGATACAACCTACTGGCATGACCTAGAGAGTAACAACCTACTGTAACCTACTGGTATGATCTAGAGAGATGCAACCTACTGTAACCTACTGGCATGACCTAGAGAGATACAACCTACTGTAGCCTACTGGCATGACCTAGAGAGATACAACCTACTGTAGCCTACTGGCATGACCTAGAGAGTTACAACCTACTGGCATGACCTAGAGAGATGCAACCTACTGTAACCTACTGGCATGACCTAGAGAGATACAACTTACTGTAACCTACTGGCATGACCTAGAGAGATACAACCTACTGTAACCTACTGGCATGACCTAGAGAGATACAACCTGCTGTAACCTACTGGCATGACCTAGAGAGATACAACCTACTGTAACCTACTGGCATGACCTAGAGAGATACAGCCTACTGTAACCTACTGGCATGACCTAGAGAGATGCAACCTACTGTAACCTACTGGCATGACCTAGAGAGTTACAACCTACTGTAGCCTACTGGCATGACCTAGAGAGATACAACCTACTGTAGCCTACTGGCATGACCTAGAGAGATACAACCTACTGTAGACTACTGGCATGACCTAGAGAGATACAACCTACTGTAACCTACTGGCATGACCTAGAGAGATACAACCTACTGTAACCTACTGGCATGACCTAGAGAGATACAATCTACTGTAACCTACTGGTATAACCTAGAGAGTTACAACCTACTGTAACCTACTGGCATGACCTAGAGAGATACAACCTACTGTAACCTACTGGCATGACCTAGAGATACAACCTACTGTAACCTACTGGCATGACCTAGAGAGTTACAACCTACTGTAGCCTACTGGCATGACCTAGAGAGATACAACCTACTGTAACCTACTGGCATGACCTAGAGAGTTACAACCTACTGTAGCCTACTGGCATGACCTAGAGAGTTACCACCTACTGTAGCCTACTGGCATGACTTAGAGAGATACAACCTACTGTAACCTACTGGTATGACCTAGTGAATTACAACCTACTGTAGCCTACTGGCATGACCTAGAGAGTTACAACCTACTGTAACCTACTGACATGACCTACAGAGATACAACCTACTGTAACCTACTGACATGACCTAGAGAGATACAACCTACTGTAACCTACTGGCATGACCTAAAGAGTTACAACCCGCTGTAACCTACTGGCATGACCTAGAGAGTTACAACCTACTGTAACCTACTGGCATGACCTAGAGAGTTACAACCTACTGTAAGCTACTGGCATGATCTAGAGAGATACAACCTACTGTAACCTACTGGTATAACCTAGAGAGTTACAACCTACTGTAACCTACTGGCATGACCTAGAGAGATACAACCTACTGTAACCTACTGGCATGACCTAGAGAGTTACAACCTACTGTAACCTACTGGCATGACCTAGAGAGTTACAACCTACTGTAACCTACTGGCATGACCTAGAGAGATACAACCTACTGTAACCTACTGGCATGACCTAGAGAGATACAACCTACTGTAACCTACTGGCATGACCTAGAGTTACAACCTACTGTAGCCTACTGTCATGACCTAGAGAGATACAACCTACTGTAGCCTACTGGCATGACCTAGAGAGATACAACCTACTGTAGCCTACTGTCATGACCTAGAGAGTTACAACCTACTGTAACCTACTGGCATGACCTAGAGAGTTACAACCTACTGTAACCTACTGGCATGACCTAGAGAGTTACAACCTACTGTAACCTACTGGCATGACCTAGAGAGTTACAACCTACTGTAACCTACTGGCATGACCTACAGTGATACAACCACTGGTATGCAAGCATTTCTAAACTTTTTTTCTCACTTTTATGGGGTATTGTGATGTCATTATGAGGTATTGTCTGAAGATTGATCATGACATTTTTTTTTGATCCATATCAGAATAAGGCTGTATTGTAACAAAATGTGTAAAAAGGGAAGGGGTCTGAATGCACTATGTTCTAGGGCTGTCCCAAATAAAAAGTATTCTACCAATTGATTGGTTGAAATGTTATGACGTGTATTTAAAAAAAAAACACCCCATGTATTTAATAAAATCAACAGTATGTGTTTTTAATAAAATCAACTGTATCAACTGTCCATATAGACACACCCCATGTGTTTAATAAAATCAACTGTATGTGCAGAACTTGAACTGAACTGATGCTTCAAGTGTTTGATTAAATAATTAACACACACACATGTCTTGAGGAAGCCAGAGATTAGTATAACCAGAAGAAAATAACCAATTTTCTTGGTTTTCCTGTTTCCGGTCACAACTTGCAGACTTGTTTACGCTGCTGTGCGTTTTTGTTGCCGATCTTACTTTGCTACCTGACGGTTTTTACTTTTTCATTACCGTATATTTTTACTTTTTACCCTCACTCAACTTTTTTCATTCAACTTTCTTACCCCGGAGGTTTTATCTGGACATGGTTCGTCAGGACTTCAAACAGCCGAAGCTAAGTAACATTAACATGGTGCCTTCTAAATTGCAGTCGTTGTACTTATAATATACAGGAGAACGATCGCCTTACGGCGAGGATAGCTGTGCCGCAAGCCCAGCTTCAGACGCAATCGTTAGGCAAGGGTAACTTCAGTGTAGGAAAGGATGAAACAGCGTCTGTGCCACCAGTAAGTACAGATAGTAACGTTAGTATAAACCCCCTCGCACGGTCCCCGCAGCCGGACAACTTTCTCATGGCTTCTGGACGGAAACGCTGTAGGAATGCTCAACCGGTGTCGCTTATTCAGCCGACAGAAACTTTCAACCGGTTCTCCCCATTAAGTGAGTCGGAGTCGGAGGCCGAGACTTCTCTGGTCTCTACTCCTCCCGCTGTGGGGTCTGAGACGCCGATGGCTCCCACCATTAGCTCTGACAAATTGAAAACCCTAGTCATTGGCGACTCCATTACCCGCAGTATTAGACTTAAAACTAATCATCCAGCGATCATACACTGTTTACCAGGGGGCAGGGCTACCGACGTTAAGGCTAATCTGAAGACGGTGCTGGCTAAAGCTAAAACTGGCGAGTATAGAGATATTGTTATCCACGTCGGCACCAACGATGTTAGGATGAAACAGTCAGAGGTCACCAAGCGCAACATAGCTTCAGCGTGTAAATCAGCTAGAAAGATGTGTCGGCATCGAGTAATTGTCTCTGGCCCCCTCCCAGTTAGGGGGAGTGATGAGCTCTACAGCAGAGTCTCACAACTCAATCGCTGGATGAAAACTGTGTTCTGCCCCTCCCAAAAGATAGAATTTGTAGATAACTGGCCCTCTTTCTGGGACTCACCCACAAACAGGACCAAGCCTGGCCTGTTGAGGAGTGACGGACTCCATCCTAGCTGGAGGGGTGCTCTCATCTTATCTACGAACATAGACAGGGCTCTAACTCCTCTAGCTCCAGAATGAAATAGGGTGCAGGCCAGGCAGCAGGCTGTTAGCCAGCCTGCCAGCTTAGTGGAGTCTGCCATTAGCACAGTCAGCGTAGTCAGCTCAGCTTTCCCCATTGAGACCGTGTCTGTGCCTCGATCTAGGTTGGGCAAAATTAAAAATGGCGGTGTTCGCTTTAGTAATCTCACTAGTATAAAGACCTCCTCCATTCCTGCCATTATTGAAAGAGATTGTGATACTTCACATCTCAAAATTGGGTTACTTAATGTTAGATCCCTCACTTCCAAGGCAGTTATAGTCAATGAACTAATCACTGATCATAATCTTGATGTGATTGGCCTGACTGAAACATGGCTTAAGCCTGATGAATTTACTGTGTTAAATGAGGCCTCACCCCCTGGTTACACTAGTGACCATACCCCCCGTGCATCCGGCAAAGGCGGAGGTGTTGCTAACATCTACGATAGCAAATTTCAATTTACAAAAAAAAAAAAACAATGACGTTTTCGTCTTTTGAGCTTCTAGTCATGAAATCTATGCAGCCTACTCACTCACTTTTTATAGCTACTGTTTACAGGCCTCCTGGGCCATATGCAGTGTTCCTCACTGAGTTCCCTGAATTCCTATCGGATCTTGTAGTCATAGCAGATAATATTCTAATTTTTGGTGACTTTAACATTCACATGGAAAAGTCCACAGACCCACTCCAAAAGGCTTTCGGAGCCATCATCGACTCAGTGGGTTTTGTCCAACATGTCTCTGGACCTACTCACTGCCACAGTCATACTCTGGACCTAGTTTTGTCCCATGGAATAAATGTTGTGGATCTTAATGTTTTTCCTCATAATCCTGGACTATCGGACCACCATTTTATTGCGTTTACAATTGCAACAAATAATCTGCTCAGACCCCAACCAAGGAGCATTAAAAGTCGTGCTATAAATTCTCAGACAACCCAAAGATTCCTTGATGCCCTTCCAGACTCCCTCTGCCTACCCAAGGATGTCAGAGGACAAAAATCAGTTAACCACCTAACCGAGGAACTCAATTTAACCTTGCGCAATACCCTAGATGCAGTTGCACCCCTAAAAATTAAAAACATCTGTCATAAGAAACTAGCTCCCTGGTATACAGAAAATACACGAGCTCTGAAGCAAGCTTCCAGAAAATTGGAACGGAAATGGCGCCACACCAAACTGGAAGTCTTCCGACTAGCTTGGAAAGACAGTACCGTGCAGTATCGAAGAGCCCTCACTGCTGCTCGATCATCCTATTTTTCCAACTTAATTGAGGAAAATAAGAACAATCCAAAATTTCTTTTTGATACTGTCGCAAAGCTAACTAAAAAGCAGCATTCGCAAATGGAGGATGGCTTTCACTTCAGCAGTAATACATTTATGAACTTATTTGAGGAAAAGATCATGATCATTAGAAAGCAAATTACGGACTCCTCTTTAAATCTGGGTATTCCTCCAAAGCTCCATTGTCCTGAGTCTGCACAACTCTGCCAGGACCTTGGCTCAAGGGAATTACTAAAATGTTTTAGTACTATATCTCTTGACACAATGATGAAAATAATCATGGCCTCCAAACCCTCAAGCTGCATACTGGACCCTATTCCAACTAAACTACTGAAAGAGCTGATTCCTGTGCTTGGCCCTCCTATGTTGAACATAATAAACGGCTCTCTATCCACCGGATGTGTACCAAGCTCACTAAAAGTGGCAGTAATAAAGCCTCTCTTGAAAAAGCCGAATCTTGACCCAGAAATTATAAAAAACTATCGGCCTATATCGAATCTTCCATTCCTCTCAAAAATTTTAGAAAAAGCTGTTGCACAGCAACTCACTGCCTTCCTGAAGACAAACAATGTACACGAAACGCTTCAGTCTGGTTTTAGACCCCATCATAGCACTGAGACTGCACTTGTGAAGGTGGTAAATGACCTTTTAATGACGTCAGACCGAGGCTCTGCATCTGTCCTCGTGCTCCTAGATCTTAGTGCCGCTTTTGATACCATCGATCACCACATTCTTTTGGAGAGATTGGAAACCCAAATTGGTCTACATGGACAAGTTCTGGCCTGGTTTAGATCTTATCTGTCGGAAAGATATCTGTTTGTCTCTGTGAATGGTTTGTCCTCTGACAAATCAATTCTAAATGTCGGTGTTCCTCAAGGTTCCGTTTTAGGACCACTATTGTTTTCACTATATATTTTACCTCTTGGGGATGTCATTCGAAAACATAATGTTAAATTTCACTGCTATGCGGACGACACACATCTGTACATTTCAATGAAACATGGTGAAGCCCCAAAATTGCCCTCGCTAGAAGCCTGTGTTTCAGACATAAAGAAGTGGATGGCTGCAAACTTTCTACTTTTAAACTCGTACAAAACAGAGATGCTTGTTCTAGGTCCCAAGAAACAAAGAGATCTTCTGTTGAATCTGACAATTAATCTGGATGGTTGTACAGTCTTCTCAAATAAAACTGTGAAGGACCTCGGCGTTACTCTGGACCCTGATCTCTCCTTTGAAGAACATATCAAGACTGTTTCAAGGACAGCTTTTTTCCATCTACGTAACATTGCAAAAATCAGAAACTTTGTCCAAAAATGACGCAGAAAAATTAATCCATGCTTTTGTTACTTCTAGGCTGGACTACTGCAATGCTCTACTTTCCGGCTACCCGGATAAAGCACTAAACAAACTTCAGTTAGTGCTAAATACGGCTGCTAGAATCCTGACTAGAACCAAAAAATGTGATCATATTACTCCAGTGCTAGCCTCCCTACACTGGCTTCCTGTTAATAAGGCAAGGGCTGATTTCAAGGTTTTACTGCTAACCTACAAAGCATTACATGGGCTTGCTCCTACCTATCTTTCCGATTTGGTCCTGCCGTACGTACCTACACGTACGCTACGGTCACAAGACGCAGGCCTCCTAATTGTCCCTAGAATTTCTAAGCAAACGGCTGGAGGTAGGGCTTTCTCCTATAGAGCTCCATTTTTATGGAATGGTCTGCCTACCCATGTGAGAGATGCAGACTCAGTCTCAACCTTTAAGTCTTTACTGAAGACTTCTCTTCAGTAGGTCCTATGATTACGTATAGTCTGGCCCAGGAGTGTGAAGGTGAACGGAAAGGCTGGAGCAACGAACCGCCCTTGCTGTCTCTGCCTTGCCGGTTCCCCTCTTTCCACTGGGATTCTCTGCCTCTAACCCTATTACAGGGGCTGAGTCACTGGCTTACTGGTGTTCTTCCATGCCGTCCATGGGAGGGGTGCGTCACTTGAGTGGGTTGAGTTGCTGACTTGGTCTTCCTGTCTGGGTTGGCGCCCCCCCCCTTGGATTGTGCCATGGCGGAGATCTTTGTGGGCTATACTCAGTCTTGTCCTAGGACGGTAAGTTGGTGGTTGTAGACATCCCTCTAGTGGTGTGGGGGCTGTGCTTTGGCAAAGTGGGTGGGGTTATATCCTGCCTGTTTGGCCCTGTCCGGGGGCATCATCGGATGGGGCCACAGTGTCTTCTGATCTCTCCTGTCTCAGCCTCCAGTATTTATGCTGCAGTAGTTTATGTGTCGAGGGGCTAGGGTCAGTCTGTTACATCTGGAGTATTTCTCTTGTCTTATCCGGTGTCCTGTGTGAATTTAAATATGCTCTCTCTGATTCTCTCTTTCTGTCTTTCTCTCCGAGGACCTGAGCCCTAGGACCACGCCTCAGGACTACCTGGCATGATGACTCCTTGCTGTCCCCAGTCCACCTGGCCGTGCTGCTGCTCCAGTTTCAACTGTTCTGCCCTCGGCTATGGAACCCTGACCTGCTCACCGGACGTGCTTGTTGCACCCTCAACAACATTTATGAACATTTTAACATCTTGACCATGTTCTGTTATAATATCCACCCGGCACAGCCAGAAGAGGACTGGCCACCCCTCATAGCCTGGTTCCTCTCTAGGTTTCTTCCTAGGTTTTTGCCTTTCTAGGGAGTTTTTCCTAGGGAGTTTTTCCTAGCCACCGTGCTTCTTTCACATGCATTGCTTGCTGTTTGGGGTTTTAGGCTGGGTTTCTGTACAGCACTTTGAGATATCAGCTGATGTACGAAGGGCTATATAAATACATTTGATTTGAATTTGATTTGATTTTGAATTCCCGACCTGCTGCTGGCCTTCGTAAATTCTGACGTTATGCTGCTGAAGTTTCCGGTAAAATCGGCAAACTTTTTCCATTTACGTTTGAAGTGCCAATTTATCTGACCATTTCTACCGATCTGCGTGCCAGTTATGAACGAGGTACAACACCATACTATCAGACATCCCCAAATGTAACTTTGACTATACTTACTCTTCCCTGAAGGAGGGAAATGAAGTACAACACCTGTTTGGCCCCACCCCTTCCTGGGTTGGTGAAAAGCGGTATTAAATTGAAGGATTAAATCCAAGCCTCACTTCATCACCTGTGGAAGATGGGGCTTCCAGCGAGGCGTGGATTTAATAGTATGTTGTACCTAGTTTCCTCCTTCAGGGAACACTAGTTATAGTCATAACATGGATTTAATAGTATGTTGTACCTAGTTTCCCTCCTTCAGGGAACAGTAGTGATAGTCATAACATGTGGATTTAATAGTATGGTGTACCTAGTTTCCCTCCTTCAGGGAAGAGTAGTTATATTCATAACGTTAAGATTGTCGTATGATAAACTTAAATACTGGATCTTGCTGTCGGACAGTTTTTTTGTATTCAGATCTCTGAAATGCTCTCTAACTACGTAACATTTAGTGTCTCCTTATGTTACGCTGGGAAAACAGTTTTCACGGGCACAGAAATCTTAAATCATTTCAGAGTTTGCTAAATCCAATGGTTCTAACCTGGAGTCACCTTGACTTTATTGCCAACACCCAAATGGATACTGTCATTAATGCGGTTCTTCAATAATTACACATACTTAATTCTGTAGCTGTTTAGTTACAGTCACATGTTCAACTATCATCAGATGATCCAGGAAATCATTTCCGCATGCCTGTCAAATGTGCTTCTTCTTCATTCATTACACCGGTAAAAGTTATGCTGTGCTCCACGTTGGATCCAACATCCCTAACAAATTGATGTTTATAATGTGTTATTGTCTACTTGATTTATAGTAGGGTCTCGTTAGTTTGTTTGGAAACAGAGATACTTAGCTCATAATGTGTTCCTTGATGGATAGGCTATTGACAACACACAGATATTTTCCTTTATTCAGGACATTTAGAATGACAACACATTACAGAGTAGCCTAGTGGATTATTCACAAAATTATCTGGTGATCAGGTTATGAAATGTCATGACAAAGACATTTTAGTTTCCATGTTTCACCTGAAATATTAAATGATTTATAGTCCTAGGTCTATGTTGTTGTTAGATGAAGTTATGGGTCCTACAGTAGGTCTCTGTTATTGTTAGGTGAAGTTATGGGCCAATTTGTTCAACACTTAGTGTACAAACCCTCATTGTCAGGCTGATGGCAAAGCTAGCCAAAGAGCATTTTACTGGTTGAAGTGTTTTTTAAGTGTAAAGAAGTTGATTTGCGACAATAACACAAACATATTAACCAGGACATTCAAGCGAGCCTTACAATTATAATCTTAAAGTAGTGTGAAATTCACTCATAAGCAACCTGGAAATGGAGGCTTTTTTTGCTGTCAGCCTATGAGAACTCCCCTGAGTTTTCCCCCACGGTGGTGAATTAGTGAATAGACACAGAGCTAAATGTGAGTTTCCTTGAGTAGCCCTCCTGATCTTGCGCTGTAATATTCAGAATACATTGTGAAAAACTAAAATTTTCACTCACCATTTTTGCCATATGCAGATATACTACATCCATAACTATTGGTTTCCTCATTAGCAGGGAGGATTTTCTGCAACCAAATGTGTGTGAATTGCCCTCGTGCCACAATTTTAGCAAACACAGAAAGGAGCCAAAATTGGAGACCAAAAGTCGTCTGGCACACTGCTTAGGATTTCAACAACTTTAATAACTTATTTCTAGCCTACAATCATCGATGTTACTACATGTGAAAACAAGACAAAATATGATTATTGCGGCTCACTTGACTGTCTTAATTGTCAAATAATTTAACAGACGTCAGTTGTTGTACAACTTCGTGGGTATGATCTGGGCATCACCTTTTACCTCAAATGGTCTGACTTTGTTGTTCACACAGGAGAGAGATGTGACTATCGTGGATCCTCTGGAGAGCCTCAACAACATCATGATGCTGACAAGCCAGAGCAGAGTCTCTCCACATCAGAACAACTCAAGAAACACCAGCAGAGACCCACAGGAAAGAAATCTATCTGCTGCTCTGACTGTGGGAAAGATTGCAAATCTTCATCAGAACTTAAAATACACCAGCGAGTACACACTGGAGAGAAACCTTACTGCTGCTCTGACTGCGGGAAACTTTTCTCAAGGTCAAATTCACTAAAAGTACACCTGAGAATTCACACTGGAGAGAAATCTCACTGCTGCGCTGACTGTGGAAAACGTTGCAAAGATTCATCAGAACTTAAAATACACCAGCGAGTACACACAGGAGAGAAGCCTCACCACTGTTCAGATTGTGGTAAAAGCTTTTCAACATCACAGACTTTGAAGCTGCACCAGAGAACACAACAGGAGAGAAACCTTTTAGCTGTGATCAATGTGGGAAGAGTTTTACTCAGTCAAGCTGCCTGAAATCACACCACAAAATACACACTGGAGAGAAACCGTATAGCTGTGCTCAGTGTGGGAATTGTTTTGTTACATCTAGCAACCTGATATCACACCAAAGAACACACACAGGAGAGAAATCATATAGCTGTGATCAATGTGGGAAGAGTTTTGGTACATCTCAAAATTTGATGATACACCAGAGAACACACAGGGAGAGAAGCCTTATAGCTGTGATCAATGTGGGAAGAGTTTTACTTCATCTAGCCATCTGACTGTACACCAGAGAAGACACACAGGAGAGAAACCTTATAGCTGTGATCAATGTGGGAAGAGTTTTGTTTCATCTGGCCCTCTCGCTAAACACCAGAGAACACACACAGGAGAGAAACCTTATAGCTGTGATCAATGTGGGAAGAGTTTTGTTTCATCTGGCCCTCTCGCTAAACACCAGAGAACACACACAGGAGAGAAATCTCATAGCTGTGATCAATGTGATAAGAGATACTCTGATAAAAGATCTTTGATCAAACATCAGAAAATACATACATGAAGGAGTTGTTTCATGATATCAATGAATTAATGTCACAATGTAGAATGTTTTAACATTGTAGTAGGAGTATTTTAATGATGTCACAATGTAAAACCCTAAACATTTGTCCCCTGTTCTATTGATTTCAACATGATATGGATATTAGCCTCAGGGGAAAATCCAGGCTCTGAAATGGAAGAGTTACTATTTATGTGATATAACAAAAAGTGACTAACAACAACAAAAGAGATGTGTTATACTTACCACGTTGGTGACCCACTGGAATCAAAATGCAACACTTCAAAATGTAGTTAGCTGTTTTCTACAAATTGTCCTCTAACCAGTGATGTACACATTATTCCCAGATTCTGTGTGGTTTTTGAACTGTTAGTTTTAACAGGACGTGCAACCTCATCTCCCTCCTCTCGCACAATTGATTTCACATGATATCGACGAGTGATGACAAACAAGTGTTGCGTTCTGTTGTTAAGCGACCCCTAAATGTAAATGCATCACTGTTGCCCTGCTTTTATAATATCAGGGTTCATTCTCAGATGTGCCAACCCAAGTGTACTAGAGCATGACATTGGGGACTGGGCCCCGATCCAACAACATGCCTATCTATTGAACCCTGAAAAGAGAGAGAAGCTCCGCAGTGAGGTGGAAAGTTACTACGGATATTGCAGGAGTTTCCTCTTGAAATCAGACATGTCCGTGTTAAGGACAACTTGATTGTTGATTGTCTCAAGGGTGGGCAGTCAAAAAGATTTGTGTTTTGCGTTTAGCCAGTGTGTTGCCATGGATCACAATTTATTTTGACTGCATATTATTCCGTATTGGAGATGAGTTTTGTTTGGGCTTGTTCCAAGGGGAATAGAAGCTAGGAAGTTTAGGAATTCGAGTTCTAGAAGCTAGTGAGTTTTTAGTAATACGAGAGTTCTAGATGCTAGTGGGGGAAAAAAATGTTTTCTTATTTTTACAGTTTACGGATAGCCAGGCGTACACTCCAACACTCAGACATAATTGAGAAACGATGCATTTATGTTTAGTGAGTCCTCCAGATCAGAGGCAGTAGGGATGACCAGGGATGTTCTCTGTTTAGTGA
This sequence comes from Salmo trutta, assembly GCF_901001165.1. NCBI lineage: Eukaryota > Metazoa > Chordata > Actinopteri > Salmoniformes > Salmonidae > Salmo > Salmo trutta. The sequence goes on along the minus strand of NC_042971.1, from coordinate 7,184,297 downwards.
GTCCTCCAGATCAGAGGCAGTAGGGATGACCAGGGATGTTCTCTGTTTAGTGAGTCCTCCAGATCAGAGGCAGTAGGGATTACCAGGGATGTTCTCTGATAAGTGCTGAATTGGACCATTTTCCTGTCTTGATAAGCATTCAGATGTAACGAGTACTTTTGGGTGTCAGGGAAAATGTATGGATTAAATAGTACATTATTTTCTTTTAGGAATGTAGTGAAGTAAAAGTTGTCAAAAATAGTAAAATAAAGTACAGATACCCCAAAACAACTACTTCAGTCGTACTTGAAAGTACTTTTACTGAAGTACTTTACACCACTGGTACTGTTACAGCTGCTTCTCCTCCTCAATGTCATGAACTAGACCAGGTACTGTGTTACAGCTGCTCTCTCCTCCTCAATGTCATGAACTAGACCAGGTACTGTGTTACAGCTGCTCTCTCCTCCTCATGTCATGAACTAGACCAGGTACTGTGTTACAGCTGCTCTCTCCTCCTCAATGTCATGAACTAGACCAGGTACTGTGTTACAGCTGCTATCTCCTCCAAAGTGAAGGGGTCTGAATACTTAATGAATGCATTGTCTCGAAATCATTATTATAATAATATAACATACTAATAATGAATAACGAAGACAATGATGGTTTCTGTGAATATCTTCCATAACGTTACTATAGTTAATGAACGTAAATATTAGAAAGCGGGTTTGACCGTCGGCGTTGTATGAGCTACAGTACAGTACCGTTAACTAGCTAGTTAACGTTATGTCCTAACTAGGCACAACTAGGTTTGGATATTTCCTCAACTATATTCTTTCCCATATATTGTATATCGTTTCCATAAAGCCAACATGGCTTTACACTCATTAATGTAAGTTTCCAATCTAGAGCAGTTCTCACTTTTGTGATAATGAACTAGCTAATGTTAGCTTCGTTAACTAACTAACTAACTAACTAACTAAGGACGGTGACCTGTCCTGCTTCATCTATCTATCCCCCCCCCCCCCCCCAAACAATTGTTTTATTTCAATCGTAGTACCTGGACGTTTTATAGTTACATCGTTAAGGTAACTTACCCTAAAGTGGACACACTCCCATCAGTTTCTGAGACAACTGGCCAGACTTTGTGGACTGTTTAATAATGCTTAAACCTCATCTTTATCAAATATCCATTAAAAGATACCAACTCAAACCTACGTTCGTCTACATATGGGTTGTTTAAATTGTATCTAATTATATTCCCAGTATTACTTCATCAAATCTCTAGTAATCATTATACACACATACATTTCATCATATTTTCATATATTCACAGAATCCATATAAAACGTAAGAAATTCTCAGGTAGTCACGACAACCATTCCATTTGCTTTTTCAAGGACTCTCCATAGCTACGAAGCAGCTCTCCAAACATACTCCCAGCAGAACAAAAGATAAACTTTTGTTTCCCGGACAATTTCAACTTCTACTTTTAAAAATCCACCTCTCCAAAAACAAGTCTCTCACCGTTGCCGCCTGCTATAGACCCCCCTCGGCCCCTAGCTGTCTGGACACCATATGTGAACTGATTGCCCCCCATCTATCTTCAGAGCTCGTGCTACCAGGCGACCTAAACTGGGACATGCTTAACACCCCAGCCATTCTACAATCCAAGCTTGATGCCCTCAATCTCACACAAATTATTAATGAACCCACCAGGTACAACCCCAAAGCCGCAAACACTGGCACCCTCATAGATATCATCCTAACCAATGTGCCCTCTAATTACACCTCTGCTGTTTTCAACCAAGATCTCAGCGATCACTGCTCATTGCCTGCACCCGTAATGGGTCAGCGGTCAAACGACCTCCACTCATCACTGTCAAACGCTCCCTGAAACATTTCAACGAGCAAGCCTTTCTAATCGACCTGGCCCTGGTATCCTGGAAGGATATTGACCTCATCCCGTCAGTAGAGGATGCCTGGTTATTTTTTTAAATGCCTTCCTCTCCATCTTAAATAAGCATGCCCCGTTCAAGAAATTTAGAACCAGGAACAGATATAGCCCTTGGTTCTCCCCAGACCTGACTGCGCTGGACCAACACAAAAATATCCTGTGGCGTTCTGCATTAGCATCGAACTGCCCCCGCGATATGCAACTTTTTAGGGAAGTTAGAAACCAATACACACAGGCAGTTAGAAACGCCAAGGCTAGCTTTTTCAAACAGAAATTTGCTTCGTGCAACTCCAACTCTAAAAAGTTCTGGGACATTGTAAAGTCCATGGAGAATAAGAACACCTCCTCCCAACTGCCCACTGCACTGAGGATAGGAAACTCTGTCACCACCGATAAGCCCACTATAATTGAGAATTTCAATAAGCATTTTTCTACGGCTGGCCATGCTTTCCACCTAACTACCCCTACTGCATTCAACAGCACTGCACCCCCCACAGCTACTCGCCCAAGCCTCCCCCATTTCTCCTTCTCCCAAATCCATTCAGCTGATGTTCTGAAAGAGCTGCAAAATCTGGACCCTACAAATCAGCTGGGCTTGACAATCTGGACCCTTTCTTTCTAAAATTATCTGCCGAAATTATTGCAACCCCTATTACTAGCCTGTTCAACCTCTTTCGTGTCGTCTGAGATTCCATTGATTGGAAAGCAGCTGCTGTCATCCCCCTCTTCAAAGGAGGTGACACTCTTGACCCAAATTGCTACAGACCTATATCCATCCTACCCTGCCTTTCTAAGGTCTTCGAAAGCCAAGTCAACAAACAGATTACCGACTATTTTGAATCCCACCGCACCCTCTCCGCTATGCAATCTGGTTTCAGAGCTGGTCGTGGTGCACCTCAGCCACGCTCAAGGTCCTAAACGACATCGTAACCGCCATCGATAAGAGACATTACTGTGCTGCCGTATTCATTGACCTGGCCAAAGCTTTTGACTCTGTTAATCACCACATCCTCATCGGCGCAGACTTAGTAGCCTTGGTTTCTCAAACGATTGCGTCGCCTGGTTCACCAACTATTCTCTGACAGAGTTCAGTGTGTCAAATCGGAGGGCCTACTGTCTGGACCTCTGGCAGTCTCTATGGGGGTACCACAGGGTTCAATTCTTGGGCCAACTCTTTTCTCTGTATACATAAATGATGTCGCTCTTGCTGCTGGTGAATCTGATCCACCTCTACGCAGACGACACCATTCTGTATACTTCTGGCCCTTCTTTGGACACTGTGTTAACAACCCTCCAGACGAGCTTCAATGCCATTCAACTCTCCTTCCGTGGTCTCCAACTGCTCCTAAACACAAGTAAAACTAAATGCATGCTCTTCAACCGATCGCTGCCTGCACCTGCCCGCCCATCCAGCAACTTCTCTGGACGGTTCTGACCTAGAATATGTGGACAACTACAAATACCTGGGTGTCTGGTTAGACTGTAAACTCTCCTTCCAGACTCACATCAATCATCTCCAATCCAAAGTGAAATCTAGAATTGGCTTCCTATATTGCAAAAAGCATCCTTCACTCATGCTGCCAAACATACCCTCGTAAAACTGACCATCCTACCGATCCTCGACTTCGGCGATGTCATTTACAAAATAGCCTCCAACACCCTACTCAACAAGCTGGATGCAGTCTATCACAGTGCCATCTGTTTTGTCACCAAAGCCCCATATACTACCCACCACTGCGACCTGTATGCTCTCGTTGGCTGGCCTTCACTTCATAATCGTCGCCAAACACATTGGCTCCAGGTCATCTACAAGACCCTGCTAGGTAAAGTCCCCCTTATCTCCGCTCACTGGTCACCATAGCAGCACCCACCTGTAGCACGCGCTCCAGCAGGTATATCTCTCTGGTCACCCCTAAAGCCAACTCCTCCTTTGGTCGTCTCTCCTTCCAGTTCTCAGCTGCCAATGACTGGAACGAACTACAAAAATCTCTAAAACTGGAAACACTTATCTCCCTCACTAGCTTTAAGCACCAGCTGTCAGAGCAGCTCACAGATCTCTGCACCTGTACATAGCCCATCTTTAATTTAGCCCAACTACTACCCTTTTCCCCTACTGTATTTATTTATTTTATTTATTTTGCTCCTTTGCACCATATTATTTATATTTTAACTTGTTAATCTGTAGCGGGTCTCTTATGCACCACAGGAGAACCCAGAATTGAAGAGCGACACCACGGCTGTCTTTAAGGCTTTTATGTTGATCTGCTGCAATAGTATTATGAAAAGACAGGACAGGAACACATCAGTCTCCAATGCAACGCCTGACAAGTTGTTCTTTCTCTCTCAGTGTTTTCTCAGACTTTTAACTTTCTTCAAACTACAAATCTACCATTCCAGTGTTTTCTTACCATACTTTATTTACTTTGCCACCATGGCATTTTTTTGCCTTTACCTCCATTATCTCACATCATTTGCTCACATTGTATATAGTCTTATTTTTTCTACTGCATCATTGATTGTATGTTGTTTTACTCCATGTGTAACTCTGTGTTTTTGTATGTTGTCGAACTGCTTTGCTTTATCTTGGCCAGGTCGCAATTGTAAATGAGAACTTGTTCTCAACTTGCCTACCTGGTTAAATAAAGGTGAATAAAAATAAAAAATAAAATGACCATGGGATCCTCAACGGTTCTCTAACCTCCCAGAGACCACGGCAAAATCAAGCCTCCCAGGAACTATAGACCTTCCACTGCTTTCTAAAATATCATTATTTATTATCCACATTTCAATCATCTGATTCAGCATATTTCTATGTTACTATCCAGACGACAGATTAAGACTCATTTCCACTGTCACACAACTCTCATATCACAGTCACACAACTCTCATATCACAGTCACACAAATCTCATATCACAGTCACACAATGCTATTCTCAAACATACCTAATCAATTAGTTGTTTTTCAACAATATTTTAACTTGCAGGAATATTTTCACATTTCTATGTGATGGTTAGTTCCTAGGATAATGTAACTCATACATTACATCTTTCAATACTTCTAAAATGGGGTCCAGGTTTAAAATAATTACAGGTTTAAAAAATTACAGGTGCACCTTACTATCTTATACTATATCAAATGGTCTTAACTAGTAAACACAGATTCTAGTTTTCATCCAGTTCACACAGATAGCGGACCCTGTTTACACCTCCACACAGGAATACACACTCAGAGCCTACTGACTGGGCCCTGTTTACACCTCCACATAGGAATACACACTCAGAGCCTACTGACTGGGCCCTGTTTACACCTCCACACAGGAATACACACTCAGAGCCTACTGACTGGGCCCTGTTTACACCTCCACATAGGAATACACACTCAGAGCCTACTGACTGGGCCCTGTTTACACCTCCACAGGAATAGACACCCAGATTCTACTGACTGGGCCCTGTTTACACCACACAGAAAAACACACTCAGAGCCTACTGACTGGGCCCTGTTTACACCACACAGAAAAAACACTCAGAGCCTACGGGGCTTTTCTAAAAACTCCACTTTGCGTGTTTCGCTCACCTCTTTTTTAAAACTACGTTCAAGATGTGGTATATATATACTATACTGATGGTATCCACTATATATATACACTATACTGATGGTATCCACTATATACTATACTGATGGTATCCACTATATACACTATACTGATGGTATCCACTATATATATACTGATGGTATCCACTATAATACTATACTGATGGTATCCACTAATATACTATACTGATGGTATCCACTATATATACTATACTGATGGTATCCACTATATACTATACTGATGGTATCCACTATATATACTATACTGATGGTATCCACTATTATACTATTCTGATGGTATCCACTCGGCTTGCTGCCTCTCAGATCAAAGGTGGGTCCATCTGCTCCGTTCCCGCAGTGTGGTCTCCCTGAGATCCCAAGTTAGAAGGATCCCTGGTGCACCATTTACCCAGGTCACCAGGAGCGGTCACCAAGTCAAGATTCACATCCCCCAAATGTGGTTGTTAATTTCTTTAATCTCAAATGAGACAAACTTATCACAAGTCAGAGTTAATCTTAAACTAAATCTTTATTCACATATTAATAAAGGAGCAGGTCAATACAACGCAAAAATATAGGGTGAATCAATTGAGTGCTCTACGATAATGATGGCTGGTCGACGAATCACCCCCAGATGATTCGTTGAGAGATGAATCACCCCAGATGATTCGTTGAGAGCCACGAGACAAAAGTACAAAGGTCTTTTACAGCCAAGATACATCCCTTTTAACCTACATGACCAACAACAGATGTATAGAACGGGTCACAAGGTTAAGATTTATATGAAAGATACTTATAATTCTCAGCAGACAGTATCTGCTGTAAAAACAGTACTCTTTGTGTAGAGACCAGGGTCTGGCCCTGAGGTCATCTCTCCCTGGTAACATACAGAACAGAAACATTAACTCATGCTCTGGAATGCAGTCTCTTTAGGTTTTATCACCCAAAAGACATTGTAAATCTCCTGTCAGTGTTTTCTCCAAGAGGCCCATCCTCAGTAGAACACACAGACACAATAGTTCTAAGAACCCTCTATTCTGTTGCATAAAACAACCATTTGATGCAATACAAGTATAATATCATAATCTTGCAATTTTGCTCTCACAATGTCCACTGGAAGTTGACTAGTAACAACAACTGGGATATAAAGACACCCACCATGAGACCCACTGTATCTGCCCAAGAGGCAAAAAAAGAAAATCGCACACCAAACTTAAAGACAGGAAGCAAACCAAAAAGGTTGAGCAACTAAAGGTGTTGACTCTCCACATGTATCAAGACAACTGGAGCACTGGGCCAGACACTCTTAAATAGAACCTGGACCAGCTCAGGTGAAACACCTTCCCACTAACGAGATGGACAAGCCAGCACAGGTGTAACACATACTGACTAACGAGGTGACACCAATCAGTGCGTCCTACGTGCTAACGAGCTAGACGTGCTAACGCGCTAGACGTGCTAACGAGCTAGACGTGCTAGATGGGCTAACGAGCTAGACGTGCTAACGAGCTAGACGTGCTAGACGTGCTAACGAGCTAGACGTGCTAACGGGCTAGACGGGCTAACGAGCTAGACGGGCTAACGAGCTAGACGGAAAAACATAAGACTAACACCTTAAAAGTAAATGAGAGAAATATAATATATCCTATTTTTGTTGGACAAGTTTGCTTACCACCAACAGAAACAACTTCAATTTCACATTATAATCAACTACAATGCTTCACCTTCTACAATATAAACATGGTGTCTGGCTGTCAACAATTAAAAACAAGACTAAAACTCACTTCTGGAACAAATTTTTCATATTTTTTTTCCCCCACTAGCTTCTAGAACTCTGGTCCCCTTGGAACGAAAAATACGGAAAAGAATAAGAGATAAAACTCATCTCCAATACGGAAAACCAGTCAAAATAAATTGTAATCAATGGCAACTCACTGGCTAAACACAAAACTTTTTAACTGCCCAAAATCAGCAACCAAGTTGTCCTTACTACGGACATGTCTGATTTCGAGCTTCTCTCTCTTCTCAGGGTTCACTAGATAGGCATGTTGTTGGATCGGGGCCCAGTCCCCAATGTCATGCTCTAGTACATTTGGGTTGGCACATCTGAGAATGAACCCTGATATTCTAATAGCAGGGCAACAATGTCAATAATTGTACCAAAAATTGTCAGTTGGTTGCATAAATAAATAGTTGGTTGCATAGTCCTTTTTTCAAAGTATTTTCAATTACATTTTTCTAGGTGGGATAGCCCCAATGTCAAAACACAGTTTTAACATGTACAAATCAATAACCAATATGCAGAAACAGTTTGTGATAAATTGAAAACCTAAACATAACATGTGCTATATACACAAACATCTGCCACATTAATCATATTACTTTTTAAGCACAAGCACCAAAAACGCTGTTGTTTTGACAAGTAGCAATAAATCACTGATATCGATTAGGGGTGAAATCAGGTTGTACGTGATGTTGAAACTAACACAACTAAAAAAAACACATGGAAATGGGAGATATATTTTACCTCACTGGTTAGAGGACAACCTGCCGAAGACAGTCAGCTACATTTTGGAGTGATGCATTTAAATTTAGGGGTCGCTAAACAAAGGAACACAACACTTATTTGTCATAACTCATCGCTAAAATCATTTGTGCGAGAGGAGGGAGATGAGGTTGCACGCCCTGTTAAAACTAACAGCTCAAAAACCACACGGAATCTGGGAATAATGTGTACATCCCTGGTTAGAAGACAATTTGTAGAAAACAGATCGCTACATTTTGAAGTGTTGCATTTTGATTCAAGTGGGTCACCAACGTGGTAAGTGTAACACAACTCTTTTTTTGTAAGTCACTTTTTGTTAAATCACATAAATAGTAACTCTTTCATTTCAGAGCCTGGATTTCCCCACTGAGGCTAAAATCCATATCATGTTGAAATCAATAGAACAGGGGACAAACATTTAGGTTCTACATTGTGACATCATTAAAATACTCCTACAATGTTAAAAACATTCTACATTGTGACATTAATTCATTGATATCATGAAACAACTCCTTCATGTATGTATTTTCTGATATTTGATCAGAGATTTTTATCAGATTATCTCTTGTCACAGGTATGAGGTTTCTCTCCTGTGTGTGTTCTCTGGTGTATAGTCAGACCACCAGACTCAGTAAAACTCTTCCCACACTGATCACAGCAATACGGTGTCTCTCCTGTGTGTGTTCTCTGGTGTACTGTCAGATGGCCAGATTGAACAAAACTCTTCCCACATTGACCACAGCTATAAGATTTCTCTCCTGTGTGCATTCTCTGGTGTAAAGTCAGATGGTCAGATCTAGTGAAACTCTTCCCACATTGATCACAGCTATAAGATTTCTCTCCTGTGTGTATTCTCTGGTGCACTGTCAGATTGCCAGATTTATGAAAACTTTTCCCACACTGACCACAGCTATAAGATTTCTCTCCTGTGTGTATTCTCTGGTGCACTGTCAGATGGCCAGATTGACTAAAACTCTTCCCACATTGACCACAGCTATAAGGTTTCTCTCCTGTGTGTATTCTCTGGTGCACTGTCAGATTGCCAGATTTATGAAAACTTTTCCCACATTGACCACAGCTATAAGATTTCTCTCCTGTGTGTATCTCTGGTGCACTGTCAGAGATGTAGATTGAACAAAACTCTTCCCACATTGAGTACAGCTATAAGGTCTCCCCTGTGTGGATTCTCTGATGAATTTTAATGCCTGAGGAGGTGAATCTCTTCCCACAGTCAGAGCAGCAGTGAGATTTTCCCTGTGGATCTCTGCAGGTGTTTATTGAGGTGTTCTGATCTGGAGACTCTTCTCTGCCTCTTCAGCATCAAGAGGTTGTTGAGACTCCCCAGAGGATCCACAACTGTCCCGCCTCTCTCCTGTGTGAACAACAAAGACAGAAAGATGGTTAAAGGCCCACAACAGCAGTAATCCACTGTAAAAGTGTTGCCAACTGCGCAGCCACGATGTTGTACAACTTGACGTCTGTAATGAATGTTAAAATTATTTGACAATTGTCTTAAAATGAGCTAGAATAGTATTTTGTCTTGTTTTCACATTAGTAGTAAAATCGATGATGGTAGGCTAGAAATAAGTTAAAGTTATTGAAACTCGAAGCAGTGTGCCAGACAACTCTTTGTATCCAATGTAGGCCCCTTTTTGTGTTTGCTAAATTGCGGCACGAGGGCGATGCACATGCAATTTGATTGCAAAACTCCTCCCTGCTAATGAGGAAACCGCTAGTTATGGATGTAGTATATCTGCCTGGAGCAAAAATGGTGAGCAAAGATTTTAGTTTTTGAACAATGTATCTGAATGTGAACGGGGAAAACTCAGGGGAGAAACCTCCATTTCCAGGTTGCTTATGAGTGCATTTCACACTACTTTGGATTATAATTGTAAGGCTCGTTTGAATGTCCTGCTTAATATAATGTTTGTGTCATCATCGCAAATAAACTACTTTGTACTTAAAAACACTTCAACCATTAAAATGCTCTTTGGCTTTTCCATCAGCTTGACAATGAGGGTTTGTACAGTTTGCCAAATTGGCCCATAACTTCACCTAACAATAACATAGACCTACTTTAGGACCCATAACTTCACCAAACAATAACATAGACCTACTGTAGGGCCCATAACTTCACCTAACAATAACATAGACCTACTGTAGGACCCATAACTTCACCTAACAATAACATAGACCTACTGTCGGACCCATAACTTCACCTAACAACAAATATAGGAAAATATCTCTGTGTGTTGTACAATAGCCTATCCATCAAGGAACAGTTCTCTACACATTATGAGCAAAGTATCTCTGTGTCCAAACAGACTAACGAGACCCTACAGTAAATCAAGCAGATAACACTTTATAAACATCAATTTGTTAGGGATGTTGGATTCAAAGTGGAGCACGGCATAACTTTCTTTACCAGAGTAATGAATGAAGAAGCACTTTGTTATTGTTGCATGTCGTGATGTTTGTCATGTGACTGTCATTCAGAAAATGATTTCCTGGATCAGCTGATGATAGTTGAACATGTGACTGTAACTAAACAGCTACAGTATTAAGAATTATGTGTATTATTGAAGAACACGTTAATGACAGTATCCATTTGGGTGTGTCAATAAAGTTAAGGTGACTCTCGGATAGAACCACTGGATTTAGCAAACTCTGAAATGATTTAGGATTTCTGTGCCCATGAAAACTGTTTTCCCAGCGTAACATAAGGAGACACTAAATGTTACGTAGTTTTTATGAGTATAACTACTGTTTCCCTGAAGGAGGGAAACTAGGTACAACATACTATTAAATCCGTGCCTCTCTGGAAGCCCCGCCTTCCACAGTGATGACCGTGAGGCTCGGATTTATTCCTTAAATTTAATACCGCTCTTCACCGACCCAGGAAGTGGTGGGGCCAAACAGGTGTTGTACCTCGTTTCCCTCCTTCAGGGAATGTAATTATAATCAAAGTTACACTCCCTTTCATCAGTCAACTTCGGTACAACATACTATGGGGAAATACAATCATTCCCCATGCCGACCCAAACAGATACTAAATGAAACCGGCCCCTGGCAGACCACCCGACCTGACCCCGCAAGATGCGTCAGTTGTCAATTTATTAATTGTCTTTTGTTTGAGACTCCTGTCAATGTTGAGTAAGGACGGGGCACCTGATACACATATAGAAGTAGGATTAATCTACCTTGCCTGTTACACAAATGTAGGCCTATAAATGTGCCCATTTGGGGATGTCTGATAGTATTTCAACCTGGTCTGAGAATAATTTTTATTTTATTAATACACGTGGGTGGTGTTTATATATGGAAAAATACAACATTAGAAAATGTTTCAACCAATCGATTGGTAGAAACAAAAATTAGACTCTTGGTTGGCCAAGATTTATTTTAGTTGGGGACAGCACTAGAAGATGATTTTGGGGGCTCCCGTAGTGGTGGCAGCGGTCTAAGGCACTGCATTTCAGTGCTTGAGGCGTCACTACAGACCCTGGTTCGAATCCTGCTGTATCCCAACCGGCCGTGATTGGGAGTCCGCATAGGGAGAACGCACAAATTGGCCAAGCGTCGTCCGTCATTAGTAAAAAAATATTGTTCTTAACTGACTTGTCTAGTTAAATAAAGGTTACATTTGAAAAATGTAATAAAACATAGAGCATTCAGAAAGTTCAGACCCCTTCCCCTTTTCCACATTTTGTTAATTACAGCTTTATTCAAAATGTTTAATGCCCATCCAAGAGACTGTCGACCAATCATGTTCACATTGTCATGCTGTGACACGCAGTTCCTAAAATACACGTTATATAACTAAGCATAATTGTCCCAAAATCCCTTTTAAAAAGTCAGGGTACGAGTGAGAAACCGTCAAGGCACCAACTTTGAGAAGGTTCTAAAACAAAGGTTTCAAGCCAATTCATGAATGTTATTGAATCATATAAATGTTATTGAATCTAGGTAATGTTTACACCCTTAATGTAATTGAATCTAGGTATACAGTTGAAGTGCGGAAGTTTACATACACATTAGCCAAATACATTTAAACTCAGTTTCTCACAATTCCTAACATTTAATCAGAGTGGAATTCTTCCCTGTCTTAGGTCAAGTAGGATCCACCACTTTTATTTTAAGAATGTGAAATGTCACGATAATAGTAGAGAGATGATTTATTTTAGCGTTTATTTCGTTCATCACATTCCCAGTGGGTTCAGAAGTTTACATACACTCATTAGCATTTGGTAGTATTGCCTTAAATTGTTTAACTTGGGTCAAACGTTTTGGGTAGCCTCCCACAAGCATCCCACAATAAGTTGGGTGAATTTTGGCCCCCATTCCTCCTGACAGAGTTGATGTGTAACTGAGTCAGGTTTGTATGGTCTCCTTGCTCGTACACGCTTTTCAATCTGCCCACAAATGTTCTATAGGATTGAGGGTCAGGGCTTTGTGATGGCCACTCCAATACCTTGACATTGTTGTCCTTAAGCCATTTTGCACAACTTTGGAGTATGCTTGGGGTCAGTGTCCATATGGAAGACTCACTTGCAACCCAAGCTTTAACTTCCTGACGGATGTCTTGAGATATTGCTTCAATATATCGACTATACTTTTCCTTCCTCATGATGCCATCTATTTTGTGAACTGCACTAGTCCTATTGCAGCAAAGCACCCCCACAATATGATGCTGCCACCCCTGTGCTTCACAGTTGGGATGGTGTTCTTCGCTTGCAAGCCTCCCCCTTTCCCTCCAAACATAACGATGGTCATATGGCCAAACGTTCTAGTTTTGTATAATCAGACCAGATGACATTTTTTCAAAATGTACGATCTTTGTCCCCATGTGCAGTTGCAAACCGTAGTGTTTTTTTTATGGCAGTTTTGGAGCAGTGGCTTCTTCCTTGGTGAGCGGCCTTTCAGATAGATATAGGACTTTACTTTGGATATAGTAGATACTTTGTACCTGTTTCCTCCAGCATCTTCACAAGGTCCTTTGCTGTTGTTCTGGGATTGATTTGCTCTTTTCGCACCAAAGTACGTTAATCTCTAGGAGACAGAAGCGTCTCTATCCTAGCGGTATGACAGCTGCGTGGTCCCATGGTGTTATACTTGCTACTATTGTTTGTACAGATGAACGTGGTACCTTCAGGCGTTTGGAAATTGCTCCCAAGGATGACCAGACTGAGGTCTTGGCTGATTTCTTTGATATTCCCATGATGTCAAGCAAAGAGGCACCGAGTTTGAAGGTATGCCTTAAACACATCCACAGGTACACCTCCAATTGACTCAAATATGTCAATTAGCCTATCAGAAGCTTCTAAAGCCATGGCATAATTCTCTGGAATTCTCCAAGCTGTTTAAAGGCACAGTCAACTTAGTGTATGTAAACTTCAAACCCACTGGAATTGTGATACAGTGAATTATAAGTGAAATAATCTGTCTGTAAACAACTGTTGAAAAATTACTTGTGTCATGCACAAAGTAGATGTCCTAACCGACTTGCCAAAATTACAGTTAGTTAACAAGAAATGTGTGGAGTGGTTGAAAAACGAGTTTTAATGACGCCAACATAAGTGTATGTAAACTTCCAATTTGACAACAATTTGACCCCCACAGCAATCTTAACTGCCAATTATAGAATATACTATAGCCTTGAAATCAGGTTAAAACTATAATTTTGACCTCATGGGTGGCCAGTCCTTGTATTTATAGTATAGTCAATTCAGGCGGTAGCCCTGAGCTGGACTCAAACCTGGGTCCAGCAAC